>NC_142081.1:189607454-189907454 GCF_054644295.1 Miniopterus natalensis | reverse complement strand
GTACACTTGAATGCCTATTTTTAGTGTTTTAGAAAAAAATCTGCTAGAATTTTCATCTGTTATATAGGATTGAGTTTTCAGAGTATTTGCTACAAGAAAAGTACATTTGCTGCAAGAAAAACAGGTTATTAGCAGGTCTTTGGTGGTGTTTAAGATTGTGCATGCTCAGTATTTCAAATCAGGATACTAACTTAATTTTTTCAAGGTGTCTAGATGGAACCCAGTCAATCGGATACTCCAGTGTTTCTGCAGCTTTTGCCTCATGGTTCATATGCCCTTGCGTTGTTTCTTCGGCAGGTTTTATTAGTCCATTGTCTTGGGTTCCTCAAAGCTAATGTCCTGGAGTATGTTGTAGTCTCTCTAGTTGGCTTGTCTTCCTTCACCAATTGTCACCATTTTTCACCACAAGTGCTGCTTTAAGCATTTTTCTCCTCCATCTACTCACTTGTTAGCCATTTCCTGCTAGTGTCTACTGGGTTATTTGTCTCCAAAGAATATCATTTTTTGTTCTATTTTCTCTAATATTCGTTTAGTGATTTGGTCCTTTCGCTCAAGCTCTAATTTCCTGTCAATTATATTGTAAATCTCATATATCAGTCAGCATGCCTCTTTGACATTGCTCTTGTTATGTCTGGTCTACAGAAATTTTCTTCCCTCCATGACTTTTGATTTCCTAAGAGTAACATTTTATCCTTTCCTCTAGCTTGTCGCCAGAAGTCAATTTTCTATTTTTACTTTGGCATCTAAAAAGATACCAGGGCCCAGCCGGGTGTGGCTCAGCTGTTGAGCGTCGACCTAGGATCCAGGAGATCGGGGTTCGATTCCTGGTCAGGGCACATGCCCGGGTTGTGAGCTCGATCAATGACTCTCTCATCATTGATGTTTCTATCTCTCTCTCCCTCTCCTTTCCTCTCTCTGAAATCAATAAAGATATATTAAATAAATAAATAGATAGATGATAGATAGATGATAGATGATAGATAGATAGATAGATAGATAGATAGATAGATAGATAGATAGATAGATACCAGGAACCATGTAAACATACAAAGCAGCTCCCTTCACTCTCATCTCTTGTACCTCTTGCGATGTAGATAGACGTGCCTGCACACAGGGAGGAAGCCATGCAATGGCTGGGATGATGTTGCCACAAGCCAAGGAACTGCCAGAAGCATGGAGTGAGGCCTGGGATAGCTTCCCTATAGAGCCTTTGGAGGTATCATGACCCTGCTGACACCTTGATTTTGGACTCTACTCTCCAAATCTGCAAGATCAATTTCTATTGTTTAAGCCACTCAGTTTTAGATACTTTGTCCCACAATAGGGGATATTAATGTAAGCCCATTATTTATTCTCTCTTTTTAAAACAAAGGCACAGATTCAGTCCAAGAAAAATCTTTTGGAGAATCTGACTTGTCCACCTCAAGAGGGAGGCTCTATGATCTTAGGGGTTGAGTAATGAAGGAGATATTTCAATAATCGGGCATATTTTTCTTGGAAATAGAGATAATATAATAAATTTTTACTCCCTTGCCTCCAGTTTCATTGATTTTGAGATAGGATAAGCTAACCAGAATACCTCTGCCCTGAAGTTCATTCTTGTGAAGTGAAAGAGATGAGGACCTTGGGAGAGAGTGAATGTAATAAACTTCCAGGAGCTTGAACAGGCAAGAAATAAAATTTGGGGTAGAGTTGAATACTTTAAGAAATCAGATTTTATTCACCATTCATTCAACAGAGTTACAGAGCACCTACAATGAGCCAGTTAACACAGACTTGGGCAACGAGGAGATATGCTCCTATGATCAGAGTTTCTGAAGGAGAGATGGCTCAAGAATTAATGACAGGAAACTTTAAACTGTAATCTGAAAATTGGACCTCAGGCCACGAAGGAAACCAGCATGGCAATACAGGGAGCCCTCTCACACATCTGACTTCTAAAAATCAAGTGTGGAACATGGAAGAGAGACACAAAAACAAAACTATCAAAGAGCCTAAAACTATGATAATTGGGTCAGAAAAGCTAACCCCTCTGAAATATCAGAACAAGTACCATGGTTTCCATTTACAGATAAATAAACTGACACTGAGAGGGTTAAGCAACTCGGTGATATTTCCTACCTACCCAAATGGTATGGAGTCCTATTTCTTTATTTCCTCCACTACTCACTGTCCAAAGCCAACCCTGCTGTTCCCTGTGGCACAACCCTCCAGGAGTCAAGTGTTTTTTCTTCTTTCAAAAAATGAACTTAGAATTCCCATCTTACTTTGTAAATATAAGGAAAAGGGGATACTTATAGGCCTTCAAAAAATCTTTGTGGTTGAAACTTGACAAAAGATTTCCTCAAAGAGTAAAGCGGTATCAATGTACTGATGCCAAAAGTCAGGATGTGTCACTACCTGTTTCTTTTTTCTAAGTCAGTTTTCATAAGCTTCCATATATCTTTTTGAATCATTGTAGGAAGCTGCCTGATTTTAAAAGGGTGCTTGAATGTCTTATTGTCCCAGGGCTTGAGGGTCCAGAGATGAATCTCTTTTCATGACCAACCATGACATCCCTTATGTCCAGCTGTGGTTATAACTTAGGCTTTTAAAGCTAAATCTTACTTTAGTTGGATGAAAATCAATGAAGCCCTACTGAATACAGCCTTTGCAGTGTGAATGAATCTCAGCCTGGGGGCTCTAAAAGACCCAGAGGCAGACTTCTAAATTGTTCGTGGACTGCTTAATGTATATTGGAGAAGATCAGAGGGCTTGGTAATTACCTAATCAATTCTCCCCAAAAGCCACTGAGGTGGGTAACTAATATTATTGAACTCATTTTGCTAATGGGAAACTGAGGCACTGGGAGAGGGAATGCATATTATTACCTCTTACGCCTCTGTTACATGCAATTCTGGGGAAAAAAATAAAATCCTGTTTCCTTATCTCCTTTCACATCTTCTATCTCTGGTGTAAAATAGGTTATTTTTCTAGCACAGAATGGAAATGAGAGAGAAAATACTAAACAGTAAGAAGCTAATATAGAACCTGTTGTACTAAGCTTGGGCACAGAAATGGATTTTCTTTTAGAAAATTCTTCTGTCATCACAAATATATTCATAACCCTTGCCTAAAATATTAAAATTGACCGACATACTAAATTGTTGAATCCTCATCTATTTTGGAAGGAGTAGAGAGCGTAGGGGGCATACTGGTGTGAAAATGCAAGTACATATTCGGTTCTATTTGAAAGAAACAATGGGTCATGACCCATAACTTACAGAGTTCTATGCACCTTTAGAACAACTAACTGGCCAAAAGAACATCAGAAACAGATTGTGGGATTTCTGGCCAAAGAGCAAAAGAAGAAAGTACACAAAGTGATCTTTCTCAGGGAATGAGGGATCTGAACCCAGTCAAGAGAGTCAGAGGGCATCAGTGTGCGAGGCTGAAGGGGCAGGTAGTTGTAAGGAGCTAGTGGGAGTCTGAGTCCTTCATGTTTCACTGTATTTCCCTGCCTGCATCAGTCACTTGCAAGGGTGCATAACAATTCTGGGGCAGTCAATAGATGATATTAACTCCCATCTATTTCAGGTGGCTTGAAAATCACTTAGAAGCTCCTATGTGGGAGCCCACAAGAACCTTAGAGGTCGTTTACTTCGACACTGTCATCGTATAGACAATGAAACCAGACACTGAGAGGTGAAGTGATTTGCCCAAGGTCACACGTAGCTCATTAGTAACAGCCTCTGGACTAGAGCCAGGGCTACCAAGTTCTAAAGGTTCATTTCATGGACACTTGATTATTTCTACTTTTTGGCAACTTGTTACTTCATTTAACAACCATTTCTTAAGTTATATGTGTTTCAGGTATTCTGCTAGGGACTGGGGATTTAAAGAAAAAATTAAATAGTCTCTGACCCAAGACCTCACAGTCCAGAGGAAGAGTCATGTGTGTGTTAAGATGCTGATAACTATATTGAGAATGGTGCCAGGAAAGTGGGAATGGGAACAGAGAAGAGGGATGTGTTTAGAATGACATGAGGTTCCTTTTTTTTCTTTAATTTAATGTTTTTATTTAATTTTTAAAAATTTTTAATTTTTTAATTTTTTTTCTTCCTTTTTTAAAAAATTTATTTTTGTTTAAAATATTACAGATGTCCCTTTTTCTCCCCAGTGACCCATTCCACCCCCTCCTTTCCCCCTCCTGGTCTCTCTCCCCACCATTGTCCATGTCCTTGGGTTGTGCATAGATGCATATAAATTCCTTGGTTAATCTTTCCCTCTCCACCCACCCGCCCTCCTCCATCCCTCTGATATTCGTCAGTCTAATCTTTGCTTCCATGTCATTGAATCTATTCTGTTCATCAGTTTATTAAGTGCTTTAGATTCCACATATAAGTGAGATCGTGTGATGTTTGTCTTTCCCTGCCTGGCTTATTTCACTTAGCATAATACTCTCCAGGTCCTTCCAAAGGGTACGAGATCCTTCTTCTTTACAGCTGCATAGTATTCCATGGTGTATATGGGCTTGATTTCTCAAAATCAATCATTTGCTTTAACATCCTAATTCAAATTATTGATCAGAAATAAGAGCACTTAAGAAAACATAAACCTAGATTTTTTTTCTTTATGAATGCAAATAAAAAACCATCATGTTTTTGGAAGTATGCTTTTCCTGGAGATTTGACTGTTTTAGGCTTCTGGTATGGATTGATCTGTGCTTCCCAAACCAGATATGTTGAAGTCCTAACCCCTATTATCTCAAAATGTGACCTTATTTGGAAATAAGGTCTTCACAGGTAATCAAGTTAAAATGAGGTCATTCGGATGTGCCCTATTCCAATATGACTGGTGTCCTCCTAAAAAGGGGAAGTTCGAACATGAGCCAAGGGAAGAAGATGGCAAGACACAGGGAGAAGGCGGCATGTGGCTGGAGTGGTGCATCTGCAAGCCAAAAAATGCCAAGGCTCACACCTAGAATCTTAGACTTCTTTGAATTTGTAATTCTGGCATCCAGAACTATGAGACAATAAATTTCTGGTTTTAAGACACCTAGATTTTTTATTTTTTGCTGCAGCCATAGAAAACTATACATTTTCCTTGGACAGTGGTCAAAGAACAGGACTGACTTCTATTGCTACTACTTTACCTCAAGGTTTGTGTAAAACATAATCACAGCTTCACAGCCATATTTGAACTGTGTAGACTCTTGACTCTGGAGCTGTCACAACTGGACACTTGCACAGGATTCTTAGAGAACTGAATGGGGATCGTGAGACATTCCCATCTTCCTTCCTCCCTGAAATGACCATTAATATTCCTGAGTGAGCCTTCAGCATTGGGTGCTTAATGTAGTCTCACAACTATCTCAGAATATCAAAGTTCTAAACAGCTGACCAAGTTAATAACATAAAAGGTCCTTTAGCTTTCTGG
Source organism: Miniopterus natalensis (assembly GCF_054644295.1). Classification (NCBI taxonomy): domain Eukaryota; kingdom Metazoa; phylum Chordata; class Mammalia; order Chiroptera; family Miniopteridae; genus Miniopterus; species Miniopterus natalensis. Next base: position 189,902,036 of record NC_142081.1, on the reverse strand, counting down.
TGTTAGAATGCCAGGCTTTTCACACTGAAATGACCGGGCTTTCAGGTTTTCACTGAAAACCTCTAATATGGCGATCATCGTCAAAGTGAGTTGGTGTTTTAAAAATGACTTTGATGACCATAACTGCAGCAAAGAGTACAGAGCTTTTTAAAATCATATAACCATGACTGCAGATGGCATTTCAAAGATATACTTTTCCAACATAAAACATTTAGGAACATGATTAGGCGGCATCTTTGAAGCTGTGCGATTTCATACAGAAGAATGCTGCTGTGGGTGAGGGCCGAGCTGCTTGCAGTTAGGGTGGGAGCACCAGCTCTGCATTCTCCCTGCAGTCGGCCAGCTGTGCACCTTCCTCCATGCACTTAAACTCTCTGGGCTGCCTCTTGGTGGAGCAGGAAACCTGGGCAATGATATTTATTTCCTCCCTCCTTAAAGTGTGATGAAGGTATAGAAATTTGTGTCAGGGATGATTTTGGAATTTGGCAAAAAAACAAAACACCCTTTTATAATTTTCAAAGCTTCCTCATACAGACTTATTATTATTATTATTATTATTATTGTATATGATTTTATTGATTTTAGAGAGAGAGGAAGGGAGAAGGGAAGAGAGTGAAAGAAACATTGATGAGAAAGAAAAACATCAATCAGCTGCCTCCTGCACACCCCCTACTGGGGATTGAGCCGGAAACCCGGGCATGTCCCCTGACCTGGAAATGAACCAGCAACCTGCTGGTGGTGCATGGCATGATGCTCAACCAACTGTGCCACACTGGTCAGGGCCACACTTATTTTTAATGATGAAGAAATGACACTTTTCCTGTATATAAAAGTATTTTCTAAAGGTCTATTGAATGCATTATTATGGATCTCAACAACCCCTGGTGGAAAATACTGGTAAAGAATGAGTCTCAGTGAGATCACATGAGTGGCCCAGGGTCTAAAGCCTTTGTCCCCAGAAATAGCGAAAAACTGAGCATTGCCAGTCTTAGAGCTAGGAGACTCAAGCCTCACACTGTTGTATGTCCACTCAAGTGCTAGAGGAGAATGAGAATATCAGTTTCAGTACACTGTTCTATGGACAGGAATACATAAGTAAATCTGGAGTCTGGCCATTGTGGCTCAGTGGATTGAGCATTGGCCTGAGCCCATGAGGATGCCGGTTCGATTCCTGGTCAGGGCACAGGCCGGAGTTGTGGGCTGGATCCTCAGTAGAGAGTGTGCAGGAGGCAGACAATCGACATCTCTCTCTCATTGGTGTTTATCTCTCTCTCCCTCTACCTTCCTCTCTCTCTAAGAAAAAAAGTGAAAATAAAAAATCAATAAAAACATTAAAGAAGAACAAACAAAAACAACAACAAAAGCAAATCTGGAAATATGAGCAGAGCGATTGCTGTTAAAGGCCCTCTTGGATATATTACCCAACTGCAGAAGGTGGTATTGTCAGAACATTCTTGAAGGACAATTACTTACGTGTTTTATACACAGTGACCATCAAAATCTTGACTTCTATCTCCAAATAGAGTTCATCCTTTCTAGGTATATATCTGTTTATATCTGCAGGGAATGCTATTTACATAGGTATGTTAACTTGAGACTTCATACAGGAAAAATTTCTAAGAGAATGACTGAACCCATCCCTAAGGTAGGAACTATATACAGTTTATTTCATATATACAGTACACAGGACACCACACAGGGTGTTTGGTGACAATGTTTACCCAGTGTAAGCAAGTATACCGTCTCTCTTTTGTTCTGGCCTGGTCTATGTCCTTTTGTGGGCATTCCAAGCCACTCTTCCCTTGTGCTTTCTGCTGGGACACTGTTTTCTCTCTTTAGTTCTCTTTTTACTAATCCCTGAAGCACCCAGACTTGGACCTACCATTGGTTCCACAGTCTGCCAGATGCTGCAGCTCTCTGTCTCTTTAACCAGAGTGCACTGAAGCCTTGTTCTCTGGGGACAGCTGGAGTCTTTTGGTTGGAATACCATTTCCTCTGAGCTTGGAAGCATTAAATTTGGGGCAAATAAAAAAAAAGTAAGGTTGAAATATTTAGCTTCTGATGCTGACCAGTTGATAGTACCATGTCATTCCCTATGCAGCACAATTAAATTCCCACCCCTAACAGCTCAGGGACGTGACTGTCGTAGCTCAGTTCTGTCTTGCGTTATAGTTCCAATAGACAATCCTTTCTTAATGAATCCCCCTTCCATCCTTTCTTTTATCTCTTCTCTCTCTCCTTTCCCTCTTTGCTTAAATGTGCACTGAGCATTTAGTACAAGCTAAACACTGTACTAAACTAAACACTAAGTACTATCCTTACAAAGAGAAACTAAACAAATTCATTGCATCCCACCCCAAGCTTATGATCTAGTGGAGAGAGTCAAGTAGACAATAAACTATCAGAGAGTGTGGCATGTCCCAAATGAGAGGCCTATACAGACTACCCCGGAGATAAACAATATTGTTGAAGAATCTGAGACCTCTTATGGAGAAGGTCTTAACTGAACTGAGTCTTAAAAGGAGGCTACATTCTATACCAAAGGGAAGGTATTAGGTAGAGTAAGAACAAAATTATAGGATATCTCTATATATGGTATGCTAGCCACTGCTACCTTTTGGTCCAGGCCATCACCAGTCATAGTTATAGCATGTGATTGTACATTGTGTGTAGCAGCCATGCCTATTCTATGTAAAAAATCCTCTAAATATCCACTTAAATTTTCCTGCCTCCAGGGTACTCATTGTTCCATCTCTTTCTCCTGTGATGCTTTGCTCTCCCCCCACCCCTCAACCCCACAAGCACACTCACATTCTCATCTTATCCTCTGTTGATAGGGTTAAGTTTGTCACCAGCCTTCGTCTGAGAACATCTGTGAAACCAAGAGAAGAGTATTTCCACTCACCAGTCCAAAGAGAACACAAAGGCACCTTCTGAAGTCTCCAGAAAGACATTGATGGGTCCTACAGGTCAGTGCAATCCATTGTTCCAGAGAGTAGATGGACAGATCCAGGCATGGTCTCCTGCTAGACAACAATGTTGAGAGCGGAGAGTGTATCCTACGAGACTGCTGGATTTTCTGGCTGCCACAAAACTCTCCCCAGCTCTTTGCCTCTCAAATGTCTTCAGGTAGTTACGTCTAGGGTGCAGAAAGCAGGGCCACTTTTTAGAGTCTCATAATTCATCATGATTATAGTTCTTAAATGGGTTTTAAAGGTTTTTGTTTGTTCAGAATGGAGTATATTGCAATTAAATATCTCATTTGTGTTCATAGAAGAAATGTAAGCAGTCATCATCTGCAGGATGCCTCATTAGTATAAACTCTACTATAGCAACTAATTTAATGTCATTCAACAAGTGTTTGAAGATCTATTATGTGGTTAGGCACCGCGCTGGGCTCTGAGGAAAGGGAGGAATGTAAAGGCGAATAAGGCACGGTCCCTGCCTTGCAAGGAGCTTACGCTCCAATGGCTAAAACAGTCACACGGCAGATCCTGTCTAAGATAAAGAGCTTCCTACAGGAAACAAAGAATCAGAAGCAGTGTTACACTTACTTAGTGAATGTGTGCAGGAGTCAATTAAATGACACCATCTGAACCGAGCGCATGCTAGAAGACTAACACTCCTATTACAGCCACAATCGTCTGTGGCTATTCCCTGACTTGACCACTTAGTGCCTGGCCTTATACAACTTGTTCAACCTCTCTGGATCTTAGTGTTGTTTGTTTAATTTTTGTCTCTACTTTTAATGTGGAATAATAATATTAACTTCATAGGTTGTTGAAAGGATTAAGCAGGATATAGCTGAAGGGTGCTTTGCCAAATATAGAAGAATTCACCATTTTTAATTGTTACTATAAGTTTTCTTGGTCACTCTCCATGCAAAAAATAAAAAGTACCTTCTTATAGAACACTGTCAACAGCACACTTAGTTAAGAGGTAGAATTCATTAGAATTCAGTTCCAACCTGGACGAGCACCTTCTCCATGACTTGCCCAACAGCAGAACAATAGGGAGGCAGGGATGGTCCTGGCTGTTTTAATACTGTGATATAAGAGCAATCGGTTGCGTTCCTGGGATTTCCATCCTTCTGAAGTTAGTTGTGTTTGGAAGGCACTAGCGTGGAAGGACAAATTGTGCTCTGTCCTAGATAAATATATTTTACAAAGCATCTTCCAGAGTCCTATGAAGTGCTCCACAGTGTATGCCAAGTGGAACACCATCTTCCTGGTTGCTCACTGATGTACCCAGTGTGATCTCTGCCCACTTCTCATTCTGCCGGGTAACCCTGAGCTCTTTCTACTCTCTCCATTGTCACCATCACAAACAAAAGTTTCACCTACTTTGTTGGAGATTTGCAACTCTGAATTGCACACATATTACTGAAGCTTGCTTTCCATCGAGAGTGAGCCTGTGTGTATTGCTCTGGAGTCTCAGTGATCTCTTCTTGCTACAGAACAGGGATGCCAGCTAGCACTTCATTGCCTCTCGCTACCTCTCAGACAAACGAAGAACCAACAGAGCAAAAAGGAATATCAAACTCTTTATTGGGCTGGGAGGGTCACCCACTGAAATACTATGTAAGTCAGCTGGAGGACAATGAGGGTGAATTATACGAAGTGAGATGACATACTGACCAGAATCCTGTCTCTACAAAAACAGATGATTCTGTAGGTTTCTGAGCAGGTGGATATCCATCTTCTATTTTCCCGAGGCTAATGGCAAGTGACTCTGGCTGAACAGTTTAAAATTCAGATGAAAAATAAGTCTGGGTCAGTAAAACCGCTGCACCAACTTCTCTTGGTCTTCTCGAAAATATCACTCTGTGAACATAGAGAGCGTCACAGGCGCCTTGGGTCTTGGACCACTGAAGGTCTGGCATAAGCCAGGAGGGCTGCTGATCTCAGGAGTTAATACCTGCTCAGCAATGCCTGGCCTGGGTACAGTTTCTTTAGCTTTAGCTTCCAGAATTAAAACCAGTATTGCAGGAATTTCCATTCTTCTGTCTTCGCCCCTGATGCATGTCAGCCCATTGCAGCTTTTTCTCTCCCCCTCAGTGGAGACTTCCAGTTAAAAGAGAGAAACTGGTGCCCTCCAGTGGCTCGACCTGACAGCCTCTCTCTTGACCTCGGAAGCTCTTCGATCTTTGGAGGGCTGCTTTGCTGCTTTGCATGTAACCATCACGCTTAGGAAAGGTATCCATCAATTAGGAGGAGTAGGATCTGAGAAATAAGACAAACTACTCAGTCTTTTTCGGTACAAAGAGCTAAAAACAATGAAAACCAAGTATAAAAATCCAGGTCCTACTACTATCCCTTTTAATTATATGGTCTTATAAAAGCCACCTCCCCTTCTCGCTCACATGTATTTTCTATGGAATGAAAGTGTGGAGCTAGATGATCTTTAAGAGTTCCCCCCAAATTCTACCACCCAAAGATTCTGAAATCCCAGGGAAGGGATAAATGTTTCTAGATGGCATTTATACTTCCGCACTTGATAGAATGGCTTTTAATATTTTGACAACTTGATTTGCTTTAAGAGTTTAGAAGTTATAATAGAATCCCCACATAAAGTCACGCGTGGTAGAAGTGTGCATGCATCTAACATATCTAAAGATTCTCACTGCTCCTGACCTTTAGAATGATTAGATGGTGCCTTGAAAAGTCATCAAGAGAAAGCATTCTAATTTTCTTTGTTTGACAAAGACGGACACTGTATAACTGTATTTTAACAGCACTTAGTTAGCTCTTGGTACATAGTGATCAATATATCACTAAACTAATGAACAAATGAATGAGAAAAGAAAATTAAAGTCTTAATTCCTGTAATGCATAAACAGAGAAAACAACTATATTTATGACATAAAGGATAAGAGAAAAAAATCCACCCAGGCCTTAAATTATCTTCTTTCTTTCTTGCTCTGACCCGTAACTCAACTGCGCCACCATGATGAATCTAACCATTAGAGGTCCATTTATTCCTCTGGGTAGCAGTGAGATGGCTTCAGTGCTCTTCTTTATGGAAGCAGTTGCCTGGGAAGAGAAACATTTTATGGCTGGTAGTAGGAGCTCAATAAAAGATTGTTGAATAAATAAAGGGATATATCAATGTATTTATTAGTTATGAACACTCTTGCAAGAATTGATTTGGAGAAGATCAGCAGAACATTCCCAAAAAGAGAGACACAAAGGGAGAAAAAACTTGGTGGTAGTGGTGATGGTAGTGGTGGGGCTTGGTGGTGGGGGGTGGTGACGCCCTAGACCATAAAACCTCATTTAAGTTAAGCAGCTCTACTTGGGATTTTATAACGGAAACTTTGGTTAAGCAGGAGAACATATTTTTATCTAGACTATTGCTGCACAATTCAGTAGCCATTAACAGCATGTGGCTGTTATGCACTTGAAATATGACTAGTTTAAATTGCAATGTGCTCTTCGCCTAAAATGCACATCCGATCTGGAAGACCAGGATGTACCAGTGGTGAGAAATGGTTGGCTTCTGAGAATATTTTGAAATTGTCCCCCATGGGATATGTTGACGGATTGAGTGTGGGATGTGAGAGGTAGGAGTTGAGGATGACTCCAAGGGTGAATTTACTATTAATTGAGATGAGGGAGTATATTCGGGAGTCGACATGAAGAGTCAGGCTTGAAGATGTTAAGTGATTCACCCAAGGTCATCCTGGTAAGTCAGAGAGAAACAGAGTTACTTGAGTGGACAGGGAGCTCAGAGATCTGCTGTTTCATCTTTTATGTTGTCGGGGAAGAATTTTGGGTCTAGTGAAAAGAAGTGTTTTGTTCAAAGTAACAGGGAAACGAAAAATAAAGCTTTTCTGAATGGTAGACCAGTGGTTCCTTTTTGCCATTACATGACAGCTATAAAAATAAAAATGAAACCAGGTTTAAACACCACTAGGAGGTAATTATTTTGCATTTGCATTTTTCACCCTCATTTTACACGAGAGGAAATTTAAGTCACCGTCTGAAGGAGGCAGTGATGAAATTTGGGCTCAGGCAGTAAAGTACCTGCATCCACACTCTTAACCTCCATGCTTTATGCTCCCATCCCAAGAGCTCCATAAATGTTTGCTGTTGTTGCCGTTGGTTTTATTTGAGCATGTTCTTTAGATCTTGCTCCAGTACCAAAGAGGCTTAGGAAAGATTTTCTTTCAAGCACATTCAACAAGATTTATAATATGTAGGTAAATCCATTTTTTTTTTTTTTTTGGTAAATCTCTTTACATCTATTTCTGCTCCACTTGTTTACAAATGGAGTTTCATGCCTTTGGATACTAAAACATACAATATGACAGGAAAAAAAGAACTTTGGCTTAGAAAGGGACTATTTTTTTTTCCATATAGTGAGAAATTCAACTAAAGTTCTTCCATGAGTCCTCAAAAGGGGGATGGGGTGGAATGTTGTGGAATATGCTGTCACAAACACAGCAGGGAGTAGTGGTTCAACTTTTCTTGTGGTGTCTCCCAACCAAACCCTGGGCAAAGCTCCAAACATAGTATCGTAAGAGCAATTTCGTGAGAGGCCAAACCATAGCTGAGGGTTGTGAAGCCCGAAACCCAGCTTGAAGCTTCGAGCAGCAATTCTCCTCAAGTTCCAAGTGTAATTATAAAGTAGTGGGATTGATTTTTTAATAAAGGCACTGGAATTGTATCTCCAAATGAGTGCTATCATCCGAGTCACCACCTCGGGAGGTTGTGAATCTGTGCTAATAACGCCACTGTGGCTGAAAACTGCTTTTGAAAATCTGCATTCTGTGTGAGCTTAAGGAATCAAACAAAACCCCGGGTCTCACTATTTTATAGTCACAAATGGCACCCCTCACCTGACCCGCCACACTTATCTCATCCAAAGAGTTACCACATATCTTTGGCTGTTTCAAAAACTAAAGGCATCCTCGAAGAAAGGAGATTTTCTGTAAAGATGACCAAAACAATATATATCATCCCCATCTTTCCATGATGAATTTGGAAACAGGTAGATGCAGGATTTACATAGTTACAGAACAACTTGTTTATAGTGCTAATGCTGATTGAAAAATGGAACTTGAGATCTGTGGAAACGTAGCCTTGCTAATCTGTCAGCCCTGAATCAAACCAGAATGTTCTCTCCAATCGCTGACTTCTGGGGCAGAAGCAGGCCTCTGGTTCAGGCCCAGCCCCTTTCAAATGGGATCAGGCCACTATGCATACCTTGGGCAGGCCAGTGTGGCTGCCCTGGAATAATTGAGAAAGGAGAGGGAAGAATAGGAGGACACTCCCCAGGGCTTCCAGGCTTTTATTAGATTCACTACAATAAATGAGAAACATGGACCAATTAATGGCACCTAACAAACAGGAAACTCCCCCCTCTCCCCTCAGAGACATTGCATTGGAATAAGCAATGGGGCTTTTACTCTAGCTGACGTTGCTTCAAGGAAATGTGAGACCAAGGGAAAGCGGGGGGGGGGGGGGGGATCTCCTAACACCCCGAAGATGCTGAATGCAGAGGGGTTGTGAGAAAAGTTTCCAATTAGGGAATGAGTATAGTGGCTTTCAAGGTGACCATTCTAAAGGAAAACATTTATCTGGTTGGAAACAGTTTAGCATTAGAGAAAAGCAAGGATTGCTATGGCTTTATGGAATTTACTTGCAAAATCTAATACAATGTACATATTTACCATAGGTATGAAAGAAGGTTATATGCAAAGCTTGAGAGTTAGTTGGGCTGCAGTTGTGCGGGGCCTACAGTGATGCTCCAGCAGTGAGGGGTTCTGATCACTTGAAAAGAGTCTCCGGTGTGTGTCCTCAGATAGTGCTAATCACATCAGGGCACATCATCATGGCTCTAGGGTGTGTCAGAGATACCCAGGGAGACTCTCTAGTCTGGTAAAACCAATACTGCCAAGCTGAAATGGTTATTTTGTTTTGTTTTGTTTTTTAACCTCATGGACAAGGTCATAGCACATGATATAATCATTTATAAATATTGAAAATACAGTGATGACAATAAAGATACAAGAAGAGAAAGCAAACATGAGATTTGATGAGCAAATGTACCATTTCTTTTGTATAAAATTTTTAATGCAACCCAAATGGATAAACACATATGATAACTCCAGCAAATATTTATCTATATAAACATACAGCAACTGAGAAAAATGTCATTCTTGAATTGGATATTGTTTAATAAATTGATGAAGCACATGGGATATATGTTCTAAATTGTCTTCTGGCACTGCATTTAAGATAGTTCCTAGTGTTAACAAATATGATAGTTTTTCTGGGTATTTGGAGCCTGGCGATGCAGGTTAAGGATCTCCAGTTCACAGATTATTTTCTGACAACAGTCAGTTCCTTTCTCCAACTACTATTCCCCTCTATTTCTAACCCCATCCTACTGTTCTCATCTAGCTCCACCTATATGATCTCCTTTTCACTTCTAATTTAGTCATTTATGGGCTATAGTGTACTGTTTAGGCAAAATAAACCTGACTTAGAAAGACGTGCTTCTTTTAACAAGATTGTAATCTAGAGAGGAAGAGAAGCATAAATCACTTTAACCTAAGATGGGTACAGTAAATGCCATGGGCAAAGAACGGAGAATGTACTAAAGAAATTCAGAGATGGAAGTGGGTATGTCCATCGGGCAACGTGAAAGAGGATTTCATGGAAGAAGCAATGAGGGTCTTTGGGCTGGGTCTTGAATGGGTAGGATTTGAGCATGAAGAGATGGGGAGAGAGAGGCAGAGTGAACGTATCACATAGTCCTGAAAATGGAAAATGGTAAATGGTAGGGCATTCCCTAAGATTAGAAAATGATTAGTTTGACAAAGGGTAAAATGAGGCATAAAGTTAAGTTTTAGATGATCTTGAATGCTTAATAAGCAATCAGAAATAACAAGAAACATTGAGCTTAATCAACCTGGAGATTGATGCGGTCAGACCAGAATTGCGGCCCAAGAAGAATGACCGGCATCAGTACCAAGCATGCATGAAATGTCCAAAGACTGAAGATGAGGGGAGTATCTGGAGGCTGTTGCAAATGTCCAGTTGAAAATAATATTCTTGACTTTGACTCAGAACTGTTTTTCAGGGCTTGCTTTACCCAGCACACATTAACGACACTCACCATTCCTTCTCTGAATCAACCCTTTTGTGTCTCTCTTTCAACATAATTGGGATCTTCACCGGCTTCAATGTAATTAGGCATCTTGTGTATTGTGATGCACAACCCCCCCACACACATACAAGCTTACACACATGCAAGTGTGCACACACACCCGTGTATATGTGCACATACCCAGTTTTTTTCTGGTTCTATGAGTGTCTTCCAGAAAACACTCAACCATATATTCTGTTAAAACGTGACTTTAGCCAGACCTATGTTCTTCCCTGTTTTAATCTTTCTAAGTCACAAAGTTCACTTCTCATGATTTTTTCTTGTCTTGTTCACCTTCCTTCTTCTGTCCGAGAAACCCAGGACACGCACAGGCTACACAGAATGTCAAGTACAGGTCAAAGGGCATCGTGATGAAAAACGAGATGTAAGAGCCTACCATTTAGTGTTGGTGGTACACACATTCAAATAACACTTTTTACAGTTTTTTAGTGGAGAGACAGTATAAAGTGACTCTTAAAGTTCTTATGTCCATTCAAAAGAGTCAACTAAGCCCGACTGGTGTGGCTCAGCCGTTGAGCATCGACCTAGGATCCAGGAGATCTCAGTTCGATTCCCAGTCAGGGCACATGCCCGGGTTTTGGGCTCAATCAGTGCAGGAGGCAGCTGATCAATGACTCTCATCATTGATGTTTCCATCTCTTTCCCTCTCTCTCCCTTTCCCTGAAATCAATAAATAAAATATTAAAAATAAGTATATTAATAACTAGAGTGTACAAGTCAAGCTTTCTTGAAGGAAAGACCACGCCTATTCATCTTGATATTTCCAGTATTTAGCACAGGGCTTGGTACACAGTAGGTACTTTCCAAATACTTGCTGGATGAATAAAGGAATGAATTACTGTTTTGCTGGAAATATTTTATGACATATAAAAACAGCATTTTGTTGGACTGTTTATGCTTCACCCTTGGTTCACTCAGTCTTCCCATGATCTCCATTCTGTGTTTTCCCTTTTTTTATATTGAACCATTTATTCACGCCTTTCCTTAGCTTTCCTGTCTGTCTCAATTTTCCTCTTTCCCTTTAAAGAATGTGATGAATATTAATTATGTTTTAATATACAAAAACAGCACCCTCGTTGCCTTTGATTTTTCTTTGACTTGTCTTTCCTCTTCTCCGTGTCTCTTTTGATTTCCCGTTATTTTTTGTGAAGCTAAATCAACGAGCCCCCTTTGCTCATTTTATCTTCTCACTTCTTCCCTTGGCAGCTGGCTTTCCTTTCACTCTGCCTTAACTATTTTTTCTCATTGTCTTCAAATTGTTTTGGTCAGATCTGTCACTTTATACAGGTAGCATCTAAATGCAAATATTCTCCCAGAAAAAAATGACAGAGTGGCAGAGGGAAAATAATGCTTTGAAATAAATCTGTATATTCAATTGGTTTCCAAATCAGCGCCAGCTAAACAAATGCCTAATAGCGGTCCTTAGAGAGACAAGAGTGGTAGGTTTTGATATCAGAAAGTTATCTTTTTTCTCTTTCTTTAACTTCCCCTTTCATTTTTTAAAAAAATATCATGAAGGATTCTTGCAAACAACAAATGATACTTTTAGCTGAAACTTTGGGCTTCTTACTACAGACAAACATATAAGGCAATGGAATCAGAGAGGGGAAAGCATCAAATTGACTTGCGAATAAGTCATTTTAGGCCAAAGGAATGAAGATTTTGTACTCCATCTAGGCCCTTTGTGGTGTGTTTGCCTGATGAAGAGATTCCTAAAAGATTCAAAGTCATGAGAGTGAGTAGCTGCCCTTTATTAAGGTGAACCCCATGTTAGTTGATGGCTGGGCCAGTGTTGAATCAAGTCAGACTGTAAGTCTACCTGTTGTAAGAACACAGGTCTGGGGACACCAAACAAATCTAAAATGCCATTTTGGAATTGACTAGCCATGGCTTTTGGGCAAGATGCCCCAATTTCATCATCTGGAAAATGGTATGAATTCTAATCACCTCAAAGAGTTATATGAATGTGAAATGAAACTGTCTATGAAGGGTTTACAGAGTGTTAGAGAGCACCTAATACTCTTAGGAGCTATAACTTATAGCAGGTGCACTGTTACTATTAGTGATAATAATATACATGTAATAATTGCAAATAAATACTCTTCTTGAATGTGCACTGATCTTTCCCACTTTCTTGCCTTTACACATATCTCTTTCTTTTTTCAAATGTTCCCCCTGCCCCAGTTTATCATTTAACGTAGTGAGTTTTTATTCATCCATCAGACCCATCTGTACAAATGTCATCTCTTCAGGAAGGTTGCCCCAACTTTCTGGAGGAGAACTGATTACTTCATTCATCAATCATTCAACCAATATCTACCCATCGTTTCTACGTGCCAGGCACTGTTCTAGGAAAGATGAAAATGGTTTTGAACAAAACATTAAAAAGTCCCTGCCTAATGGAGCTTATATTCTACTAGGAAACATGAACAACAATAAAAATAAATAATAAGGTATATAGAACGAAAGATGATCATCTATCAGTGCTAAGGAGAAATAAAGGTTATAGGATGCTAAGGCTAGGGAGAGGGGGAGTTTCAATTTAAACATATTGATCAGCAAAGGCATTTGAACAAAGATGTGAAGGAAGAGAAAGGATGGGTCACCTGGAAACTGGGGGAAGGATGTTCCAGACTGAAGAAAAGTGAATCCAAGACTCCGTAGAATCCCTTTTCCTTCATGTTACCTCCATCCCACTTCTATTTCTATTAAGACATTTATTCAATTATTTTTAATTATTAATTATTAAAAAAATTAAAGTGTATTTTATATTATGCAGAGTACACATTTTTAAATTACATATGTAAGTGTCTACAGCTGTGTAGGCAGGGATTGTCTTGTGCATGTCTGTGTTATTGCTGTATGGCGCAGAGTCTGGTCTTTGGCGGGCACCACCAACGTTCATGCAGTTGAATTGAACAATGACACTAGTCTTCATGGACATGGACGGCGCAGAATTGCAATTGCTAGAACAGTTGGTCAGGCCAGGAAGTTGAGTGTGGGTTGGATTCTGCTCTTAGTTACTGAGCAGTGGACATACTCCTTTGGTGACACTTGCCTTTCCTTCCTCCTTTGTGAAATAGCTGCCATTGAGGTAACCATTTGATCAGAAGAAAGCGGCAAGAGCACTGCACAACAGAAGAAGCAATTGGTAGATTTTAGCCTTTCTGTGGCAGTTCTCACTAGTTTTGCTATCTGCAGCAATTAAATCAGAGCCAAGGCAAAGTGAGGATGGAAGGGACCTAGTAGCAGCCAGTTCAGGTGTCCTGAACACCCATGCCTACAGAGCCAGCCAGGTAGGTGACATTCAGGAGAGGGATTGCAGCTAATGGAGAGAGGCAGCTTGTCTAAACATGGGAACTATAACTCAGATCCAGCCATTCCATCTCATGCTGAAAAAGAGGTTAAATATCTTCAAGGTGTTCTGAAGCAGCTGTGCATCTACATGTTGTAAAAAACCTTCCGATTTTTCAATGTTGGCAACCTATATAATTTTTACAAACAAAAAAAATCCCAAAACAAAATGCCCAACAAAACTGCGTTTTTGCCCTGAATCCAGTCATTTTGCAGTCTTATATTTAATTTAACTCTCACATTGTATTGGTAGGGAAACCGAGAGTAAAAAACCAACTGCCTTGCCCAGTCACAGAGTTGGGCCAGCGACAGAGTCAGAACTAGAAGCTCCAAAACTCCAGGCTGCCGTGAACATCAGTTCATGTCCTCAAATGCTGATCCTGTCCACTGCCTTTAACATAAACATGCAGCTCCGATACTCAGATGCGTTCATAAACATCACACGTCCTATCCTTCCAGCCTGTTTGAGGGCTTAGTGTAGAAACAGCTTCTGTTATATCCAAGATCAAAACTTCAGGATTTGGAGCATTTTTGTGCTCTTTAGATTTAGTGTCAAATGTCTCTCCCTGGCTCACACCTACCTGCCATTGAAGGGAAACTATCTCATCAACTATTTATAGAAGACCCCAGGGGCTTCCTCTGGAGAGATCCTGAACATGTAATTTTCACCACTGCCTGGCAACTGCCACATTTCCTCTACCTCTGAGTCTGCTCTCAGACAACCCTTTCATAGCCACTGATATTAACACTGCTGTGGACTTGACCTACCAAGTTCATGATCTCAAATTGGCTGCCCTAGGTCTGCTCCAGGCCTGTACTGTTAACCAACAGCGCACTACGGAAAAGGGGAGAATGGGGCTCCTGCTCACACATTCCCTGTCAGGTCATCTTTATAATGGTGGGCCCAAGGAAATCTTTATCGTCCTGCCCATATTTGAGAACACAGTGTGTGCATGTATTTGTGTGTGTGTGTGTGTGTGTGTGTGTGTGTGAAAGAGAGAGAGAGAGAGAGAGACAGTGACAGAGACAGAAACAGAAACAGAGACAGAAAGAGATCTTTCAGTCTTAACTTACAGCTAACTTATTCTTACAGGATAATTTAATGACTCAATACCAAATGCATATTGAACATTTTTCAATAATTTTTATTTTCTTAATTTGAAAACAAATTATTAGCAGTTAATTATCTAAATAATTTGTTAATTTAATTAATCAAAGCATTTCTTGCTCCATTTAAAAATTAAGTTTATTGAAACATACTTTACATTACTAAAATTTAGCCTCTTAAGGTGGGCAGGTTGGTGAATTTTGACAAATGTAAATAATTCTAATCAAGACCTGGAAGGATTTTTTCCCCCATACATCCCTTTGAATCCATTTGTAGCCTCTCTCTTCCTCTCACCTCAGTCCCTGGCAACCTGTGATCTGTTTCCTGTTCTTATGGTTTTGTCTTTCCTAGAATGCTAGATAAATGGCTTTATATAGCATGTAGTTTTTTGCAGATGACTTTTTTTCACATGGCCTAATGCTTTCGAGATTCATCCACAATGTTGCGTCAACAGTAGTTTGCTTGCTTTACTGTTGAGCAGTCTTCTATTGTATCAATTTACTACAATTTATCTGTTTACCAGTCAATAGAAATTTGAGCTGTTTCCAGTGTTTGGCTATTACGAATATCACTATCACTACATTTGCATGCAGGTCATTGTGTGAACAAATGTTTCTGTCTCTTGGAGTAGGATTGCTGGGTTACATTATAAATGGACGTGTAATTTATTAGAAATGGCCACACTGTTTTCCAAAGTGGCTCTACTATTTTACATCCCCACCAGCAATGGGGGTGGCTTAGAGCTGCTCCGCTTCTTTACCCACATTTGGTATTTTTAGTCTTTTAATTTTAGAGATTTGTAATGGTTAATTCAATGCATCATATCAAATCAGTGGGCCATGGTGCTCAGATATTTGGTCAAAAATTATTCTGGGTATTTTCTGTGAGGGTGTTTTTGATGAGATTTATATCTATATCAGTGGGCTTTGAGTAAAGCAAATTGCCCCCCATTATATGAGTAGGCCTACAATCAGTTGAAGGCCTAAAGAAAAGAGGTCAACCTCCACTGAGCAAGAGGGAATTCCCTCACCAGACTCTATTTACCTGCAACATTAGCTCTTACTGGTTTTCCAGCAGACTGATTGCCTTTGGACTCAAGCTGTAACTCTTTCCTAAGTCTACAGTCTGTTGGCCTCCCCATCAGATTTTTCAGATTTGTCAAGCCTCCACAATCAAGCCGATTTCTTAAAACAAACAAATATATGTGTGTGTGTGTGTGTGTGTGTATAATTGGTTCTGTTTATCTGAAGAACCCTGACTAATTCAATGTTCTAGTGGCTTTATGAGAAGCTCATTGTGTTTTTAATTTGCAGTTCTCTGATGACTAGTGAGGTTGAACATTTTTAATGTGCTCAGGGTCATTTGTATATCATCTTTAGTAAAGTACCTGCTCAAATATTTACCCAGGTGTGTGTGTGTGTGTGTGGGGGGGGGGGGGTTAAGCAGAATTGTTCGTCTTCCCATTATTAAGTTCTAAGAATTCTTTATGTATTCTGGATATAAATCCCTTATGTAATATGTGTTTCCAATCATTTTTCTCTATGAGTGGCTTGTATTTTCATTTTCTTTTTACAGTTTCTAGAAGAGCAGAAGTTTTAAATTTTGATTAGGCCCAGTATATCACTTTCCTTATATGGCTCATATTTGGGTCCTAATTAAGGAATTTTGCCATAGACCAAGTTTGTAAGGTTCCTCCCCTATATATTTCCTAAGTGTTTTATAGTTTTAGCTCTTACAATTAGATATATGACTCATTTAGAGATAATGTTAGTATATGTTGTAAGATCAGGGCTAAGGTTCATTTGTGTGCACATGGTTACCCAATTGCTCTAACACTATTGTTAAAAAGGCTGTTTTTTCCCAATTGATTTACCTTTTCACTTTTCAAAAAAAAGCAGCTAATTTTATAGTTGCAGACTTATTTATGAATTCTCTATTCTATCCCATTGACCTATATGTCTCTTCTTATACCAATGATATTATAGATTTACAATGAATCTTGAGATCGGTAGCATGACTCTTCCAATTTTGCTCTTTTTAAAAATGACTTTGGCCAGGTTAGATCTTTTGTATTTCCATATGTGTTTTAGAATCAGCCTCCAATTTCTGCAAAAGCATGCTGTGATTACCACTGGATGTGCTACATGTGCAGACTAACTTGGGGAGAACTGATGTCCTAACAACAGTGAGTCTTCTAATTCATGAACTCTGCATTTCTGTAGGATTTATGTAATATCTCTCAGCAAAGATTTGTAGTTCTCAGTGTATAGATCTTGTACATATTTTGTTAAATGTATCCCCTAAAGACAGCACCTCCTCCTTATCTAGGGCCTCACTTTCCATGGGTTTCAGTTACCCATGGCCAGCTGCAACTAATTTTGTAATAAAAATGCTGTGTTAAATACCTTTGCATATAATATTTGACTATATTTCTGAGTACTTCCTTAGTATAAATTCTCAGAAGTGTATTACTGGCTCAAATGCACCAACAGTCCTATAACTTTTAAAGAAACATTTTATTGAGCCATAGCAGAGAACAGATACACAGAATAATTTCCCATTTCAAACACCAGTCATTACATAGAGTTTTTATCGTTTAAACTAAGGAAAACATACAAGGGAGAAAAAATATAGATTCTCATTATCTTTTTTTTTTTTAATCTTCAGCGTGAGATACGTTTTTCCATTGCTTTTCAGAGAGAGGGAGAGACAGAGGCACATCGATGTCAGAGAGACACTGAAACCAAACCTGGATGCTTCAGCCTGCATGCCGGTGCTCTAACCTCTGAGCCAACCCCTCTAAGGCTCATTGTCTCTTCAATGTTTAACTAATAGCCGCACTTTGAGAATGTGATTTTATACAACTACCTGAACTACTTTCTACCACACTTGACATCCACACTGACATAGGGTTAGATGAAATTATATTTAAAGTAGATTTAAAAAAAAAAAGGCTTCACACATTAGTGATCATTGTTATCTCCATGAGCCTCGAGGGTAGTTAGACAGGGCTTGTAAATGTCTTAAAAAAGGAATATAGCAGTGGTTAGTCTATGAAAACAAGATCTGAGATTCTTATGCTTACAAGATATTCAAAATGTTCCCATCAGGTTCATTTATTGCATTGTCTTCGGGTTAACCCAATGTTCTTGAGATTTATTCAGATTTTCACTTAAATTTATGCACATTTTGTTCTTAAAGAGAATCCCATTTCTTATTTCCTATTTATCTTTCTTAGGAAGGAGGCTTATGTCATCCTGTTTGTTAAAAAAATATTTGGAGAATTGGCAAAAAACAAACAAGCAATTTTCTAATTGTTTTGTTACCCAAACAAACACATTCAGCTTTTCGGTACTTTCCTGCACCTCCCCCATGCCATTGCCCACCCCCTCCCTAGGCCAGCTGGCATTTGTTTGGTTTTCACAGGGCTGTAACAACATTTATTTGTATTTCTAAATCTGATGATACAGGAGAGAAATTTTAAAAGTCTACTTTCTTTTATTCATTACAGTTAATTCTTATGATAAAAGTAATGAATCAAAACAAAATTCTTTTCATTTAGACTTTTCCAGATGGTATTGTGAAATATCAGCGCCTCAGTATTCTTAGAGATTCACTACTGGGACCAAGTCAGTCAAATTTATTTTATAAATTAACACTTCTCCTGAAGACTCTGTCATGAGCAGGTTAGTTTTTAGAACAGTGGATATTCATAGGAAGAAAATCACAACCTCCTTATACCAAAATTCACCCACTATTAAGGTATTAATTTTGTTTAAAATTTGGTTGGCTGATACATACACACTCTTAGTCAGCTCAGGCTGCTCTAACAAAATACTATAGGCAGGAAGGCTTAAACAGCAAATCTTTATTTCTCACAGTTCTGGGGCTGGTGTATCTGAGACCAGCCATGGTCAAGTTCTGGTGAGAACCCTGTTATTGGCTTGTAGACAACAGACTTCTTGCTGTACCCTCACATGGCAGAGATAGAGAGAGACAGAGAGAGAGTTTTTTCTTGTCTCTTCTTATGAGGAAGCTGATGCCATGCTGAGGATTCCACCCTCATGATTCCTCTAAATCTAATTATCTCCCAAAGCCCTTGCCCTCCAAATAACATTACATTAAGGGTTAGACCTTCAGCATATAAATTTTGGGGGGACATAAATACCCAGTCCCTAATACACACAAACCACACGCATACACACACATGAAGATATACATATATATATATAGAAAGATATATATGAAGATATAGCAAGAGATAGAAGCAGAAGATACAAAAAACTCAGGAAGCATTTTATACACATAATGTATCTATTTCTATATACCTATGTATATGCCTGTATGTGTCTGTCTGCACCTTCATATATGTGTATGTCTTCACATATATATCAGCCAGTCAAAAGTCAAAACACACACATGCACTCACATATAAATATAAAAGTAATGGTTTCTGAGTTCTCATATACCCAGGAATGTATTTTTTCGAGCATGAAAGAAAATATAGTAGAAAATCTTTTTATAAAAACTCCTCTAGCCCTGTTGATGCTGCGTCACAGCCCTCAACTTCTGGTTTTCAGACGAGGAGTGCAAGGTGAATTCTTTTTAAATAACTAAATTTGGCTTTGGTTTTTGTATAAACAGTTATCCCCCCTTTGTTTGTCTGTGTAGAACATTTTAAAATAATTGTAATACAAAGTTTTTGCCAGAATGTAATACAAAACTTTCACCAGATGCTCATTCCTTTTATTTTTTATCTGTTTCGCCAGAAACTTGCTAAGCCTATCACCCTTGCATTACTTTTCTATTGCTGCCCGATTAATTACAAAGTGAGCATCTTACAAACAATGCCCATTTATTACCTCGCATTTTCTGTGCTCAGGAGTCTGGGCACAGCTTGACTGGGGCTGATCTCAGGGACTCACAAGACTGAAGCCAAGGGCCGACCAGGCTGCATTCTCACCTGGACGCTTGCCCAGGGAAGACTCTGCCTCCGAGCCCACGCAGGCGGCTGGCAGAGCCCATTTGCCTCCAGCGTATGACCGAACGCTTGGGGTTCTAGCTGCCTGGAGGCCGGAGGTTGCCCTCAGCTCCTGGAAGATGCCTGGCCCGCAGGTCCTCCCGCAACACAGCAGCTTACCTCTTCAACCAGCAAGGAGAATCTGCTCCATCTGCTTGGACAGGCTCGTGTATAACGGAGTGTAATCACGAGGGCGCCATCGCCTCGCCTTTGCCATGTCCTTTTGGGTAGGAGTGAGCTTCCTTTGGTACTCAAGGGATGGGCCTACGGACGAGTCACCTTAGGGTGTGTCCACCGCAAACCCACTCACTTTTAGTTCGGGAAATGTTTTCTCTAAGTTTAACTTTGGTTCTTCTCCAAATAGTTCATTTTCTTTCTTACCAACAATGGTAATTATGTTTTTCTTAGATTGATATTCTGTATTTTTAAGAACCTTTTAGATGCTAGTGACAGAAATTCAGTTCCAACCCGCGCAGGTAAAAACAGAAGCTTCGAATAGGGCCCTGGAGTAGTTTCGGGAACACAGGCAGGGTTCCTGAAGAGTAGGAAGAGTTGAAAAGAGCAGTGGAAAGGCCGATGCAGCAGAAACAAGTGGAAGTGAGAAAGGCCGGTTGGCTCAGTGGCCCTCGTCGCATCGCTGCCCTGCCCTGCCTGCTGGCGGCCTCTCTCTCGCTCCACACAGACTCCCCTGGCCCGGTCCGCGCCCTAGACGCCTGACGATTAAATGTTAGCGTTCATAGGGCCCTGGGACAGAGCTGGCACATGGCAAGTGTCCAGCAGCTGTAAGCTATTGTTCTTCTCACTTTATCCTTAGTTGTCTTATTGTCTCGTTTATTCCTGCTGCAGTGGGGGAGGAGCTCCATTGCTGAGCGGGCTGGAGAAGGCTAGAGAGGCTGTCTCCTGGCTCTGTACTAGAATTTCAGCTTTGTCTCCTTCTCAGGAAATCTTACTGTTTCGTGTTTGTCTTGTGCATCCTCTAAGACCTCAGCCTTTTTTTCTGTATCACCCATTCTATCTTTATATCAATAGTACTACTTACTCATTTCAATGCAGAATTTGACTCTGCAACTGACTTTGTCTCTATTTCTCCCAAAACTTTCTTTTCCGACCGTTTCTTCTTTTTTCCCACCCTACTGGTGCTCCCATCATGGTGTATTTCCTCCTGTGGCTTTCTCCTTGGTTTCATAGAGGCCGTACTGTTTGTATCCTAAGAATATAAGACATTTCTAAATAATAAATGTTTTTAAGAGGTATGCTTCTTCTCTGTGCTGGTAAGAATTTTTTTTTTCCTAACTGCAATATCCCCCACCTTCAAGAGGTCATGATCTTATGTTGAGTTCTCCTGTGTTTTAATGAGGAGAGGCCCCTTCAAAACAGATGCATAGTAGATGTCATATTCCTTCATTACTCTGTCTCTGGCAAGCTAGTAGCATCTGAGATTCTCCACCTGAAGGCTTCTCTGGTTTGCTTGGAGCCTGGACAGAAGTCCCAGAGAGTTGGCATCCTGGGCATAGTCCTCATGAAGGTAGCTCAATGTGGAATTCCAGTTGCCCAGCTTCTTAACCTCTCAGTTGGGACAACAAGGCATGGCCTAGGCTCTATTCCAGAGATCTGCAGTGGGTCTGAGCACCAGTGTTTCACAGAAACACTTGCTTGTTCATGAACTTCTGTTGGCTGCCTTCCCTTCCATTTATTACTTCCTCACTCCCTGATGGAAGCTTCCTGGACTTTCTCCCACATAACCTTGTCTCAGCCTCTTCTTCTAGAGGAGCCTGCGCTAGGTTAAGTCATCTGTCAACAAATCAGGGAATGATTTTCTTTGATTAATCATTGTTTTGCAGAGTTGAAGCTGTTCACAATTTCAAACAGATAATCATTTGGCCCTACTCTGGCTTGAGATGGGTTCGTCTCCAATCACCACTCTGTGCTAGGGAACAGATAAAGGGAAGGAAAGCTGTCAGCACCAATGCACTCTGCTTTTTAGGTTTTCCCCTTCTTTTGACTCACTCACAATCCTTTGCTTATAGGGCTTATAATCTGTAGGGTACTGTGCCATTTACCTTTGTGTTTCCTTTAGTTGTTTTCTAAAATTTTCCATGTAGGGCTAGATACAGAACAAGAGGTATTCATGTTTAAATGGGAGCAGCACTCTATCCAAAAGGGTAGCATCATGCAGGAAATGGCCTGAGACCCCATTTTCTTATGCATTCAATCCTTTACTAAATATGCTGTGTTCTGTAGTTATTGTGGGTCAAGAGAAAAAACACCATTTCTGTCCTCAAAAGTGCACAATCTAGTATTTCTCAACATATAGTTCATGAGCCACTGCATCTAACTGACTTGGGGGACAGATTCTTGGACCTCATCTCAGACCTACTGATAAGTAATTTCAGAAACCCAGGTACTTCGTGTGAATTCTAAACTTTGTGAGTGACTGATGTAGTGGTTAGTGTATGCTTTTTATTTTTTAATTAAGAGAAACTCAGAGAAAGAGAAAAAAAATCTTCTAAGCAAGTTCTATTTTCAATCCATTGTCCACTGATATTAATATAAGTAAAGTGAATTAAGTGTTTTAATTAAGAAAAAGCAACAATCTTCATTCTCCCCCTGTCTTCTTTGAAGAGACCATTTCTGGTCATTGGTTTTTCTGCTGGTGTAATTTTGGCAGAATATAGTGTCACGTCGTTTCTAAGATTGGTATGTGAGAAGCATTTTCTGGGTCCTTGCTTGAAAATATTTCACTCTGAATTTGATAGATAATTTGGCTGGGTATTATATCCTAGGTTGAAAATAATTTTTCCTTACATATTTATGGCACTGTTCTACTGCCTCCTGGCATCTGATGTTGCTGGAAAAGTGCCAGTCTGACTTTGCTTACTTTGGGGTAATCAGTTTTGTCTCTCTAGATGCTTTCAGAATCTTTCTTTTATCTTTGGGGGTCTTAAAATTTTACAGTGATGTTCGATGTAGTTTTCTTTTTAGTCATTGTGCCAGCTCTCAGTGGGCCTTTTAAGCTTAATGCCTTATATCCGTTTGTGTCTCTGGATAAATAGTCTGTTTCTTATTGCTCCAACAATTTATTTCTTTTCATCTTTTTAAAAAAATTCAGTTATAGTTTATATTCAGCATCATTTTGTACTAGTTTCAGATGCACAGCATAGTGGTTACACAATCATATGCTTTACAAAGTGTTCATCTGATATTTCAGGTACCCACCTGGCACCACACATGGTTATTACAATATTATTGACTACATTCCCTATGTTATACTTTACATCCCCATGAATATTTTGTAACCACCAATCTGTATTTCTCAATCCCTTCACCTTTTTCACCCAGTCCCTTGACCCCAATCATATGATCTCATGGACATTCTCTCTCTCTTTTATCCCCTTTTTTCTCTACATTTTGGGAGATTTCTAAATTTTATTGGCCATTCCTTATATCAAATTTTATGTTGGCTTTTTCACCTTCATACTGCTGCTTTGAAAATTTCTGATTGTTTATTCATATTTTTCTAAAAAGAGATGTGCATTTATTTTTCATCTGTTGTAGTTTGTATTCCATTGACCTTCCTGGGAGTATTAATTCTTCCAAGAGTCTAGCATTCAGTTGACATTAGTTTTAAATTTTGACGATGTTGTGAGACTATTTGATATCTCTGTTTAGAATTTTCATGGGAAACTTGGGAGGCTACATCGGGAGCCACTAGTCATAGGCCAATTAAACCAGACTTGGATCCTGTGTTTTTAAAATTAAGTTTATAAACTTGGCTCTTAAATTCATCAACTGTATAACACTGGCAATGTATCAATTCCTCTCAACTTGTTTTAAGTACTCCCATACTGGCAATTTCCTGGTACGCATATTAACCCTAACTAAAAAAAAAAAAATTTTCTACCTAATAAACATGATGGGCTGGTACTGTCAACCCATTATTTGCATATCTTGGGGGCATTTTAAGGCAGAGTCTTAAAGGCAAGTGGTTTTAATCACCTGAAAAGCAAGTTATCCTGGGGTAACGTATGAAGTGTGTCTCAGTCCACTGGAATCCTTAACCAGAAGAGAAGCCATTGGAGGCAGGTATTTTCAGGACTACCGTGTGGAGCACATCTGCCCAATAAAGTTGCGGTTGAGGCCCTTCCTGTTGACTTTTAACCTCAGGGTCTGAGCAGAGCCCCTCGTTCATTAAGCAGCTGGTTCCAGTAGCAGCAGGCTGTGTCTGGGATCCTGGGGACCATGCACCTGGCCCGCTTCATTCCTGACAAGGCCTCTGACTTTATTGATAGCCACCTGGAAAATTACGTCGAGGGCAGGGAGCCAAGGCCCACAGCTTAGAACCCAGTCCTCAAAGGGACCGGCACGAGACCACCCACCCTGGACACCTCTGCCACCCATCCACAGAAACGAACATTTTCAAAGCAATGACTGGATGTTACTTTGCAAAGTTCACCGTTCCTTTCTCTAAGGGGTATTTAAAATGAGGAACATTTCTCCTCCAGAACGCATTGCGGAGGGGGCGGGGCAGAACCCCCTGCCATCAGAAGCCCTGAGCAGCCCCTTTACCAGTCTCTTGTCAGCTCCTGTATTATCCTGTCCCCCAGGCCCCCAGGATGCTCGGGGGGATGTGCCTGGCAGTTCGGGAATAGCAGTGCTCCTGACCCCACGGCAAGTGTTCGTTGCGCTGCCACATCAGATCAAACACCGAGTGGGATTAGCCCCTCGGGAGGAAAGGCTCCTTTTCCAGCGTTCGCAGGTGCTGCAGAGCAGACCCTCAGCAGGTGGGAGCGAGCTGTGTCTCAGGCAGGGGCTTCTCTGGGTTATAGCACCCACCCCACCCCACCTAAGCACTCTCCCTGCGGCTCCCACAGGGGCATCCAGAGCTCCAAGGCGGCAGAGGCGGAATTGGTGCAAAGTGTTTTCCTGCTGGAGCAAAAGGAGGAAAAACCTCCTAATGACTACAGCAAAGGGAAGAGGCTTTGTCAGTTATTTTCCCAAGAAGATGGGAAGCTTGAGGGCACACCCCGAAGTTGAATCAGGGAACTTATTATGAACAGAAAAAAAAAAAAATAGTCAGACGGCACACAGTCTTCAAAATGAAATGAACTGTGAGCCTATTTCTTCAGACTTGAAAAGTTTGGAGCTTGAGGTTTCCATGGCTCCTCTAGCAGCTTAGACCTTAGGAGCTCAAGCCCTGGGAGGAGCCCTTCTCCCTATAAATCTACAATTGCATAGAGCCCGTCACTGGGGGTGGAGGGCGACTGGCTAGTGAAAAAGCATAATGTTTAAACACTTCCAAGAAATAATAGCTTTTGCATAGACTGTGCAGCTTTACTGCTTTCAAAAGCAAGTAATTACTCAAGCTAGACCAACTAAAGTATTGCAAAGCAGATCTCCTTAGGAGACGTGTTTTAACGGAATAACTTTAAAATGGTTTGTCATTCACAGGGCAAATAGTAAATTTAAGCGGTGTGATGATTGACTGCCATGGCTTTCTTGGAAAGAGTTTGGAGTAGAGGAAATTATGCTTTCTGTAGTTTGGATGGACTTGGGTTTGAGATTTCTTTCATATCACTATTAATTGTGAGATTTTGAAACCCTTAGCTGCTTAAAGCCATAGTTACTCATATTTCAGTTTGACAGAAAAGCAGCTACGTTACAGAGTTGCTCATAGGAGTAAATAAAAAAATGCATCCATAATAGTTGAAAACTTTAAAATATATAAGTCAGATTCTCATTACATTTAGAACAGAACCTAAGCTCCTTGCCAGGGACCTACAGGACCCTGCATGGTCTATACTCTGCCACCAGCCCCCCCCATCCACTCGCTCACCCCTTGCTCAGTCCCATTCCCTCACTGGCTTGACTGACTCCCACTGTATTCTTCTGCTATCAGCATCGGTGACATCTTTTTATAGATACTGAGATACTGTAACTTATAAGAAATAGATACTTGGTTATTTAGACAATCAAAATACATTCCTCATATATATATATATTTGGTCTTAGTCCACAATTCTTGGCTGGCAGCTCCCAAACCCTTGGAATTTCCTATGATGTGAGCATGAATGTATCACTTGTTATGCTGATGAAGTGACATCACCCCACCTAAGGATGAGCTCTCCCAGTTGCCCAGAGAACCAGCTTTGTGATTAGAGGGGGGGAGCTTTCAGTTCTATCCCCACATCTTCAGGGAGGGGAGAGGGACTGGAGATAGAATCGATCACAGAGGGCCAATGATTAATCAGTCATGCCTAAGAAATGAAGCCTCCATAAAAACTCAGAAGGAGGGTTCAGAGAGCATCCAGGCCGGTGAGTGCGCTGAGATTTGGAGAAGGGAGGCATGCTCTGAGAGGACAGGAAGGTCAGTGACCTTCCCCATACCTTGTCTTGTGCATTGCTCACATCTCGCTGATACTGAATTATATTATTTATAATAGACCATTGATCTAGTAAGTAAAATGTTTCTTGGACTTCTGGGAGCCATTCTAGCAAATTAATTGGACCTGAGGAAGGGGTCCTGTGAACCTGTGGTTTATAGCCTTTTGGTCAGACGTGCAGGGAGCACCCTGGACTTGTGACTGGCACCTGAAGTCGGAAGAGGGTTGAAACCTCCGAACTGTAGCTGGATTGGTCAGAGCACAGATAATAACCTGGGCTTGTGACTGATGCCTGAAGTAGTGCCGAGGGACCATCTTGAGGGACCAAGCCCTTAACCTGTGGGATCTGATGCTATCTCCAGGTAGATAGTGGCAGAACTGAGTTGAATTATAGGACACAGTCTGGGGTCAAAGCATTGCTTATTGGTGAGAGGAACCCCCACCCCCCTTCATCCCCCACACATTGCAATTGGGGACCAGACGTGTAATTATATACCTTCCCTTACCACCTGTCTTTACGTAAAAGTGTCCACCTGCACTATTTCGTTCATTCGTTTGTTTAACAATAGTTACCAAGTACCTACTACTTGCCAGGCATTCTTCTAATAGCTAAGGATACAGTTCTAAACAACTCCCAATATGTCCCTGCTTTCCTGGGACCCCCATTCTCATGGAGGAGACAGATAACAAACAACTAAATAGCAGGGTGGTTTTAGGTAGTAAAAAGCTATTAAGAAAACAAAATGAGGGGTTGGATGGGGCTTGTGCAGTTTGTACAGTCAATGTCGCTAATGAGGAGGTGACTTTGAGCACAGACCCCAGCTCAAGCCAGGATCTTGTAACAAAAAGAAGATAAGTCCCCATAAAAAAGAGAGTTTCCTATCCTGCTCTATGTTAAAGGAGCAGGAGGGTTTATGACTAAAATAAGCCTGGATAAAAATGTACTTCTGCGAGACAAACTCGAGCTGTCACATCAGTCTTTCCCACCGAGTTGCTGGACTAGAGCTGGGCAATAAAACTTTCCCAGGAAACCACTGTGACTGCTGGGAGAAAGGGCCTGTAATAGGGTCGAAATTTATGAGGTTTTGCTCTACACCGTTTCAAAGGGAAGCTTTTGAAAACGCAGAGTGGGGTGCGTGGCTGTGGCTCTGTATCCCCACGGAGGAAGCTGAACGCCTGCCTCTCTTTCCTTGGGCTTCCATGTCTTCAGAACAGCCACACACGCCGGCAGCAGGGGCCTCCTCCCGGAGGGTCTACGAGTCTGGGGCTGGAACTGCTGCTTCTAGGCCCATTAGGCATTTATTCAGACGGAGCCATCCGATCCTGACTGCTTCAGGCCTGTCCACTGTGGCTGTTTCTCCCTCTCCCCACTAATGTCTCTCCCTCGTTGCTTTAATATGTCTCCGAGGAGTTTCATCTCTTCTCAGTGTGGTGCTGGGAGAATCTTTTTCTCGAATCCTCACTTAAAGAGAATTATGAACCACTGGGAAAAAGCTCTTCTGTTGATGAGGCTTTTTTCTCTCCATTTTGGGGAAATTAAATGACTGAAATATAAATTTGATTTGAACAGTTCTTAAATATCCTTTTTTCAACATTGACAGGAATTTTGCCTCTACATTTTGATTTTGCACATTTAAAAAGTGAACCAGAAAGACTTAACCGCTAAAAGCAGAAATTGCAAAGAGCAATCTAAATACAAACCAGCAAAAATGATTAGGATAAAGTGTCTTTTGCATGTCTGATCTATAAACACCTTTGGAGGGTGATGGCATTATTATTGCACGTCACGTATTCTTGGAGTGGGTCCCAAATTCAACTTTTCACCATCCCCCAAATTTCAAAAGCCCGTCAATTACAGTTTTTAAAAGTACAACATTCACATGGACCTGCATTTTATACATGATGTTTACACAAATTGCAGGTTCCCCAGCTGTAGTGGGTAAAAACTGCTGTTCTGTGTGAAACGAGGGAGAGACAGTTTGGGGATCCATAGCCAGGGGCTCACATACAAGAGTAATGAATTAGATTTATTTGTCTCAACCTACGTAGCCATACTCCTGATAGTAATATTGCTACAGTAGTTCCCCCTTAACCATGGTTTTGCTTTTCATGGTTTATTACCTGCAGTCAACCATGGTCCTAAAAGATCAAATAGAAAATTCCAGAAATAAGCAATTCTTGGGTCTTAAGTTGCAGGTGCACTGAGCTCTGGGGTATAAGCCCACACCATCCCACCCAGGTGTGAGCCAGCCCTTTGTCCAGGGTCTCCGTGCTGCACGTTACCTGCCCCCTTGGTTATCTGATCAACTGTGTTCAAGTCACCCTTATTTTACTTAATAATGTCCCCAAAGCTCAAGAGCAGTGATGCTGGCAATTCAGATATGTCAAAGGGAAGCTGTGAGGCACTTTCTTTAAGTAAAAAGGTGAAAGTTCTTGACTTAATAAGAAAAGAAACAAAATTGTATGCTGAGGTTGCTAAGATCTTGGATAAGAGCAAATCTGTCCCTGAAATTCTGACGGAGGAAAAAGAAATGCATGCTAGATTTGCTGTCACACCTCAAACAGCAGAAGTTACGGCCACAGTCAGCGATAAGTGCTTAGTTAAGATAGAAAAGGCTTTAAGCGTGTGGGCGGAAAGGATAAACAGAAAATGTGTTCTGATTGACGGCGGCGCCCTGCACCAGAAAGAGCCGGGACTGTAGGGAGGCCTCAGCAAGGCCCGAAGCAGTGACCATATTAACATAACGTTCATTACAGACATTGTCATAATCCTTCTGTTTTATTCATCATTGTAGTTAATCTCTTCCTCTGCCTAATTTATAAATTAAGCTTTATCATAGGTGTACGTATATAGAGAAAAATAGGTATATACAGGGTGGGACAAAAGTAGGTTTACAATTGCTTATATGAAAAATAATATAATAATTAATACATAGTACAAGAATAAACTATTTTTCGTACACACCACTGTAAGCCTACTTTTGCCCCGCCCTGTATGGGGTTTGGTGCTATCCACGGTTTCAGGCATCCACTAAGGGTCTTAGAACACAGCCCCTGTGGATAAGGGGGGGACCACTGTATTTGATATGTCATTTCTTTTCCTTGAAATTCTAAACTGTCACCTTTAAAACCTGACTATTTATTATCACATGTCATCCTTCAGGTTCAGAACAATCACAAAAGGGGACATATGAGATATTTTTTTATGCCATGACTTAATACAAATCACCATTTCCTCTTTTCTCTGGAATAAGAAAGGGGCAGAAGACAAGGATCACAGGAGCCACCTGTGCTGAGTCACATAAGATCTGACACCCAATTTAATAGCATGAAATATATTCATACAGTGAACTTCAGAAATGTGAAATTTCCCTGCTTTGTGATCGAAACTCGTTGCCAATGGAAGGGTTTAAAACCAGAGCAAATGACTGGGGAAAGCTGCTCGAAAACACAACTGGCTGGAGAAATGAGAGCAACAGGAAATAAAATGAAAAAGCACGATCTGGCATGAAGACTGTTCGGCAAGATGGTGTTTATATGTACATCTAAAACCTTCACCGGTGATCATGAAAGGATGGGAGAGACTGTGACGGGAAAGGAGAAAGCGGCAACTGTCCAAGCAGTCAAACAGGACAGTGGTGGCATCTACGGGGAGGAACTACACAGGTTCAAATTAAGGTTGGAAGGAGCCAGGGCGCCTTCCGCTTTTAGCAAATGTCACCATATAAATAAGTAACGAGAATCTTGGTTCCAATTCCTATTGCATCAATTCCGACACAAAAACTAGTTTACAAAGTTTTTTTACCCTGGAGTAATTTACAAATGATCTAATTTAAAAAGCGAAGTACAATTGAAAAAGGAAACATTTATTATTACTATTTTTATTTATTTATTTTATTTTTAAATTTATTTTTTGTTTTTTCCATCACCATTTATCCCCTCTCTGCCCTCTTCCACATCCATCCCCGCCTCCCATCATATCCCCCTTCCAATCTATTACTTTTAAATTCACAGAGCCATGAGAGCCTGGCTAACAGCTCAGCCCCTCCTCCCTTGCCTTTAAATACATCAGTGGATTTTGGCTCTGTGTCACATGTTAATTCACTGCTTATTCAGTGCCTGCTCTGTGACAGGCATCATACAAGGTACCGGTGACACAATAGTTGGAAAAGCAGACACTGTCACTGCCCTGTCCTCATGGAGCAACAATCTAGAACAGGTGATGAGTGATATAAATCATGAAGGAAAAAGTGGTAGCTAGGCACGATTATATTTAGAACTTAACTTGAGAAATCAAGGAAGGCTGCTCTGAGAAACTGGCTTCCTGAAGGAACAGAGGAATTAATTACTGCAAGGGAGGTGTGGGCATGGGAAGAAAGAGCATCTTGGGCTCAGAGAACATCACCTGCAAAACCCGGTCCTGTGATCGGGGGGGGACTGTGTATAGGATGAGCAAAAAGGAGAGAGTGGCTGCCATGTGGGCATTCGCTCAGATCATAGAATCATAAAATGTCAAGGCTGGAAGGGCACTTCCAATGCTCTAGTTCAATCTCTTCATTTTACAGGGGAGGAATCAGACTCAGAGGGGTTAAGTGACTTGGCCAAGGTGACACTGATAATGAGTGGTGAGCTGGGATCAGAGCCCAGGGCTCCTAATTACCCTTCGAATACTTTCCTATCACACCATGCTGATTCTTTGTATCTGTGTTAATGAGTAGATCAAGATTCTGTGAAATTAGTGTAATAATTATTTGTACATAAATACTGCATTGAAAATACTGCTATATAACAGTACTTAGCAACCCACATCTGCAACCTATCAATGGACTAGTCCTAAATGAGAAAATAATAATTGGCTTTTCATCCTAAAAAGGGTGCAGATCAAAACCCAAGCTCAAAACTTGTATGAGTTAAATCCTGAATTAAAGTATCCTGAATGAATGCCACTTTACTATATATTGATTTATTAGTTTATCCAGTAGCTACAGTGCTGAGTCCTGGGCATAATACTGGGGCTAAAATTGTCCTGTTTTAGTGAACTAGATCCAGTTACGTCTTTCAAGGATCTTGCAACCCAGTGATAGTGCATATACACAACCTTGGCTTTTTCCTTTGGCATCTGAAAGCTGACATTTGTGTTTTAAGGTGAAGCCTGGCATAAAATGGGTGAGATTTCTGGGCAGAATTTTGAAAGAATACTTCCCAAGAGAACATTTAGGATAGGGAACCATACTAAGATAAGGAAGCTTCCAGAATGTAGGGGTTGGGGGTGTAAAGAGGAAAGGGGGTGGGAGGAGATTGCAGTTGTTGCTTAATTAGACCTTGGTTAAGTCTTCAGATTGAAACTACAAATTGCATTCCTATGACAGATTGCACTATTCTGGAGAGCTGGCGATGAAACCTGGCCACTGAATCACATTGAACTGTAAACTTCATTTGTTCTTGGGTGCATAGTGATTTGCTATAATAATGATCATCCATTTGCTGGACAGCTGAGATTTTTTCAAGGCTTGATTGCTTTGGGCATTGCACTGTTCGTCCTGTAAGAAAGCAACACACTCGTAGCAATTCTCAGCTTGTACACGCTAGAAGATCCATTACTTACAAATGCTGGCCGCTGAAGACCTGTGTGTCAGACTTCTGCTGCTTCTGGCAATTCCACAGCAGAGCATGCACTTTGTTTTTCATTAGCACCATCGTGAAGATGCCCATCTCTAAAATGCCAAGGGAATTAATTTGAGCTCACTGTGCTTTGTGGACAGAAGGACCAAAGAAGAGTGCCCAATGAAGACTACGTGCTACCATTTTTGTGTGTGTGAACGAAGGCCAAGCAGTTCCAGACAAACCCCTTTCTAAGAAATGCACTGCACTTCTCCATCCAAATACTCATCTGATGAGAATCTAAAACCCCTGCTGAATTACACTGGATGAGAACCTGATGATGTTGATTCTTTCAAGATCACTGAAGAAATCGACTCTCATCTCTGCTTCGGGTACTTTTTAGTCCATCCATCTTGAAAATGTCTATGGAATGATTCTGTTGTACCTTCAGAAATGAAATTCATAGGCATGGATTTTTCTCACACAGCAACTTTATACACAAAGATGAGAATAGCAGAAAGGTCATTTCCAAAGAAAGTGACATTTATTCTGTATTCACTGAAAAGCCAAAGGAGTTTTCTCACTCACCCATGCCGACCGAGCCCCGCGCCTTCCCCAGAAGTGGTGCGAGCGGCTGCTCCTATCTGCGCTCGCATCGAACTTCAGGCTCAAGGCCTGTCTAGACAAACGGCTTCTTTCAAGGATCAACCTGCTGTGCTCACCGGAGGCTTTATTACGTTTATTGTTCAAGCCCGTTGGGCAGGTAGCTTTACTTAGTTCAATATCACTAAACCTGCCTCCTTTCTGAATTCATTTTGTGCCAGTGGTAAGCTTTTTTCTCCTATGAGGTAAGCATTAGGCTTGCAGATTTATATATACGTAGGCATGTATGTGTATATATGTATGTAGGCATCACATCCATCTGTGCATATCATGTATATACACACATATGTATGTAAGTGTATATATATGTATATGTGTTGGATACACATGTACATAGGTAGGTCAGCAGTTTCAAAAGAAAGGTAACTAGGCACCAATTATTGGTGCTAATGGATGCTGAAGCCAGGAATAGTTGAGGGAAGCTGGATCGACAAAGACTGCCCAGACCTCATATTAGTAATGGCTTTGACCTAATTCACAGCATGCTGTTTCCCTAAAGCTCTTCCTAGCCAGACTACCTGCGCTGAGTCTGGATGAGCAAATGCCACAGAGAAGTCACACAGTTGCTTTATCTGAGTTTGAGACAGCTCCATCCATTGTCAGTGCTGTTGGGATGGGGTGTAGGTCCTGGAGCAGAGAAAGGAGGAGGAATGCCAGTAAGGTAGCAAGGTTTCCTTGCATTCTGAGTTTCCCCATGTCAGAGCTTCCTGGCTTCCATCCCATACAATGAATAATTAAGAGTTTATTGTTTTTTCCTCAATTGACACTTATTTCATTGGAAGACAATATTGCAGAGTAATTCAACATACGGGTTCCGGGTGTGAATCACAGCTGAGCCATCTACTAGCTGTGTCACCTTGGATAAATTTATAGCCTGGCTGTGCATTTGAAAAGAAATTCCATAATATTCCTTAGCTTATTGGGTTGTTGTGAAGATTAAATAAATTAATCTATGTGAAGCAACTAGAGTAAGTGTTCAAAACTGTGAACCGTGAAGGAATGCCTCATCATTCCTTATTCCTAAGAGACAACTGAGGTCAATGGGAAATTGAAAAGTTTGGAAGGTGAGGGACCATGTTGCTAAAGTTGGTGCTAACTAGCACTGTAAACCTGGCTGTTGAAATAATAAACAGTAATTATTGCAGAATTAACAGCGACTCGCATGGCATTACACTTAAAACTTGAACCTTGCTCACTCCACTTTTAACTTCTTTAATGTTTAAGACCTATAAATGTCAGAGCTCACTAATTTCTTTGGCTTTCCACAAATGCCAGTGACTTTGAGAACTGTCATCTCTTCAGCTCCTCTGGCAAGAGCGTGAGCTTAAACGGCATCTGAGAGGGCAGGGATTAGTGATGGCCCATTCTCTTCATGGTAGAAGATGCAGGTCACTGAGATCAACAAGCCTCTCACTCCACAGTCCTTCTGGGGACCTTCAGTGTGGAGTCACTTGAACTAGGTACTAATAAGAGTCTGAGGACAGAGAAGACACAGCCCCTTCTGTTAAAGAGTGGCCTACACAGCAGGGGAAATATGTTGACAAATAGATACTAATGTCTGATTCTTCGGGAATCTGCAGAGCATAAGATCATTTTATCGAGTACTATACTCCAAGAAACCAAAGCTCGTCCCGTTCAGGGCCCCCAAAAGTGATTTAATATTTCAAATGGAAGTCTTCCTAATAGAAGGTGAACACACTTGAGCAGAGACTCCAGAGAAGAATTTTGCAATTACTTAATAATGCAGGATCATCATTATGGACATCAGTTATTGAGCTGGGCTGTAGCACAGGGGCTACTGGAGTATGAAGGACTGTTTGCCCCTGTCTTAAATGGCCCCGATGGACACACTTCCTTATGGGTAGGCGGTCAGCTTGCTTTCGATAGCACTGCCTTCTCTCTTCTCCTAGTGGGTGGAACATCCAGAAAAAACAGATGGTCAGAATTCTGCCCAATAGAAAGTAATTAGATCTGTATTATTTTCTTAAAAAATAAAGGTAAATGCAAGGAAACCATTATATTTTGAGCACCTCCTATGAGCTAAGCATTTCTGCATACATCATCATCAGGTGTCCTCTTAACAGTTTTTACAGCATAAGGAAAGTTCCTGGGTGTCAGAGGGCTTCCTTGTTTGACATGGATCCGTGCTTCTGGAAACTTAGTGTACAAAAGAATCATGAGAAAAGCATGATGGAACAATTTCCTAGGCCCCGTCTTCAGAGACTCTTATTCAGTTGGTCTGGGCTTGGGCCCAAATATTTGCATTTCCAACAGTCTCCCAGGTGATGCTGATGTTGATGGTCGCTGAGCAAAGCCGCCCTAAGTGGTACAGCAAGGAAGGGACAGATAAAAGCCCAACCAAAGGGTGTCTAACCTCAAAGAGCACTACAGGTTTCCCCTGCCATCTGAAAGTAGTGCTCCTATGAAACCTTCCGTAAACCGAAATGGTGTAATGCAAAGAAGCAATTTCCAGTAATTCATGGGAAAATTTTTGAGTGTTCCCAGAACCCATAAAATAACCTACCAAATCATACCAAATAATGCATAAATCCTAAAATAAAACTAACATATAGTAAAGGCAGAAGTGATATGAGAGATATACACAATGCTTTGTACACACAATCTGTTCGCTCAACAATAGACTTTCCATCTTATCCACTACTGGATGCCGACCAGAACAGACCACTCTGCTACTAGCAGAACCTATAGTAACTTGAGCAGGTTTCAAGTTTCAAGATCCTTTCCTTCTGTGTGTAAATAATGTGAATGGTGGACACAGGCATGTTCAGCTCACACACAATGTCTTTATTTTTTTTACCACGATGGAGACGCTTAATTACTGTACATCCAGTTTTACACTAAATGAAATGGCTTTACAGGCTCTCTCACGTTTTCTGACACTTCAGGACACAGCTTGCTAATGGATACGTGGAATGGATGGAGGTAAACTGCAGATGCTCACAGACACCATTCAAAGCTGTGGTGGCCTGATGCTGAGATGCTGAGTGTGGTTCCCTGGGAGGGAGCTCAGGGGGTCACTCTTGCTGCTCCGGGTGCCCACTGGGTCTCTACAATGTTGGCTAAGGACTAAATGCTATTTCTACTGTCCACTCTAATCTTTCTTTTGTAAAAACAAAAATTCTCTGCAGGTTTCTTTCCGCTAGCAAAAATGGGTACTAACGTATGTCTTTCATAAAAGCTAAGTGGTGTAATGCAAAGTTTTGAAAAGCGGGGGATACCTGGGCAGGTGTTTACTGACTTTCCATAAATGTTGCTGGCCAGGTGTTTTCGTAGGTGTTGGGGCTACAGCAGGAAACAGGATGCACACACTCCTTTTCCTCATGGAGCTTACATTCTATATAGGGGAGTCAGATATAGAAAGAAAAGCAAATATCAGATCAAGATAATCTCAGAAAATGCAAATGCTATGAGGACACTCACGGAGCTGGCCTGGGAGAGAATGCTGAGCCTGGACTGGGAGGAAGGAGAGGACTCTCTGAAGAGGTGATATTCGAGCTCATACCTTAGTGGCATGAGAAAAGCAGAACCGGGACATTTGGAAAATCCTCAAGCAAATCGTTTCAGACAAGTGAAAATTTTCTGATTTGGGAAATTAACCCCGGGGGGGTGGAGAGACAAAGTCCAGTGTGTTTGCGGACTGTGCTGGCCATGGAGGCAGCTGCAGGGGATCAGGGGAGGGTTAGAAAGATGGCACAACTGGTGTGGGAAATCATTCTTTGCACAGGTGTTACCTGGTGGGAAGGCAGGACAATGAAATGCTGAATGTGAATGGAGTAACGAGAGGCCGGGAGAGAGGCTCTGAGGAGGGCTGGGAACGGGCGAGGGCCTGAAGGCTGGGAAGGGACAGCTTGGAGGGACTTGATAAAAACAAGCTTCTATAATGGCAGGAACCAAAAACTGAAGGCAGTAATTACATCAGCTCTCAACATCTGTTCATGATCAGCACTGAATATTTAGAGGCCTGGCAAGAGTAAGGGCAATAGGAATGGCCTGGAGTTTGGTTTGGTCACATATACATACATAGCAGGTCCTCAGATAATATTTTCTTATACTCTTGGTGAGACAAAGAAAATCTATTTCTGGCCTGGGCCACTGTCCGTGTGGAGTTTGCATGTTCTCACCATGTCTGTGTGGTTTTCCCTGGGTCCTCCGGTTCCCTCCCACATCCCAAAACTGTGCTGGTGAACTGGCGTCTGTGAATTGTCCAGTCTGAGTGAGTGCGGGTATGTGGCTGGCCCTGTGATGGAAGGGGGTCCTGTCCACAGTGGGTCCCATCCTGTCCCCTGAGCTGCCGAGCTGGACTCCCTCTGCCCCACCCCCGTGAACCTGAACTGGAACCAGTGAACTGAAAAATCATTATCTGACTTATTTTGATTAATTTTTCTTCAATGTATGTACAGCTCATATTTATTTGAAAGTTTAATATTAGAAGCATTTGGGGTTCTTATTTAGAATTTTGATGATGTTTCTGTGACCGGAAATATGCTGTGGAAATGTAACTCTTATTTATATCAATTAGCCTGTGGGAACATCGGTTTTATTATATGTCGATTCACTTCAAGTCACAGTTTCCAAGAGCCCACTGATGATGTTAGGTGAGGACTTCCTAATATTTAAACAGGGGTAACAGTAGCTATGAATTAGC
The DNA here is from genome assembly GCF_054644295.1 of Miniopterus natalensis. Taxonomy (NCBI): domain Eukaryota; kingdom Metazoa; phylum Chordata; class Mammalia; order Chiroptera; family Miniopteridae; genus Miniopterus; species Miniopterus natalensis. Next base: position 189,865,068 of record NC_142081.1, on the reverse strand, counting down.
ATCACCTGACCTTAAAGCCACAGCTGCCTGGACCCCACTCAGATGAACTAAATTGGAATCTGTGGGTGGTGGGGCCTGGGGTGATGTGTTTAGTTTTGATGTGCACACCACCCCAGCTGAGAATCATTACCCTAGAGCAGGTGTTAGCAACCTCGACTGCACATTAGAATCACTTGGTTAAGCTTCAAAATATAACCCAAGCCCAGGCCTCACCCAGGATCAATTAAATCAGAATCTCTGGGAGTTGGAGGGTATTTAAAAAAAGAAAAACAACAACAGCCAGCTTTCCAGGAGATGCTAACACGCCGCTGCCCATAAGGAATACTACTTAAGGCTGTAAGGTTAGTAAATCCCTTCCCTGCCCTCTTAGTTACACTGATCAGGAAGACGGGCATCCATGCAAAGCAGTGTGCCACTCCTAGTAACATTAAAAAGAAAAACGCGTGGGAAAGTTAGAGGAAAGAGAAACTGATTCTGTCAGTGAGGGGTGGCTTAGCATGATCGGAGTATCTCAGCATGCTGGCAATTTCCCTGGTGTTAGCATTGAATTTTGAACCCTTGTAAACCCCTCAGTCCCATGCAAACTGAGATGGCGGGTCACCCTCCATGGTAGTGGAAGTGTCAGATGAGAGATCTGAATGTTAAAAGGAGCTTTGCCAAGTGGGCTCAGTGTGGGTCAAGGGCTTGGAAGCACAAGCTTAGTTTCATTTGTAGAAAAGCATAAAGGCCTGGCTGGTGTTGCTCAGTGGCTGAGTGTTGACCTATGAACCTCGCTCTATGTTTTGCATACTCACAGCTATAAATCTACTTTTGCCCACCCCTGTATGTTTTACTGCAGAAGTGGATGAGTGTAAAAAAAAAAAAAAAAGATCCCCGCCGGGCGTGGCTCAGCGTATGAGCGTCGACCTAGGATCCAGGAGATCGGGGTTTGGTTTCCTGCCAGGGCACATGCCCGGGTTGCGGGCTCGATCCCCAGTAGGGGGCGTGCAGGAGGCAGCTGGTCAATGACTCTCTCATTATTGATGTTTCTCTCTCTCTCTCTCTCCCTGAAATCAATAAAGATGTATTTTAAAAAAAGAAAAAAAAAAACATGAAGGAGTTGTGGAAGATGAGTCTGAAGAGGGAGTTCTAGATCATAAAGGGCCTGTTTTATACAATATTTCCCCCGTATCCAATGAAGATATGTTCCAAGACCCCCAGTGGATACCTGAAACCATGGATAGTACCAAACCCTACATATACCTTGTTTTTTCTTATACATATTTACCTTTTCACTTAAAGCACTTTATGGCTTCACAAGTACGGTGACCCTGCCACAAGGAGCTGATAACAGAGACAGCTACTAACTGACTAACTGGCAATCAGCATATGCACCCTTGAGACCCTGGACAAAGGGATGATTCAGGTCCAGGGCAGGACAAAATGGGATGGTGCGAGATTTTCATGCTATTCAGAACTGTGCACAATTTAAAACTTATGAATTTTAGATTTCTGGAATTTTTCATTTAATATTTTCAAACCATGGTTGACTGTGGGTAACTGAAACCACAGATAAGGGGGGACTACTGTATATCCAGAAGTTTTGCATTTTATCCCAAGGTATTGAGGGAGGCATTGATCATGCTGAAGCAGGTGGTGGGAGAACATCCTTGTGGGTTTTGGTTTTTTATTTTCATTTTAGCCAGATCCCCGGAAGAGGCTGTGAGGTCGTATGCTTATTTCCTTGGAGCACTGCTGACTCATTGAGGGACTAACTCAGTTAACCTCTCCCTACGTGCAGGCTCATTAGGAAAACGCAGGTGTCACGCTTACCCAGTGCCAGAGTCAGATGAAAGCAGTTTCCTTCCTTCTGCGGATTCCTCAGATGAGACAGCAAAGGGAGGTGCCGAGTGTTCAGACACCAGGTCCGGGAGTCGGATCTGCAGCCCTCCTCGGCCTCGCCACACACCCTAATAAGTTCATCAACCCGAGGCTCGGGGTAGCAGCTCCAAAGAACAGAGCTTGCCCCCTAACACAGACGGTGCTAGGAAGATTAATGAAGTTTAGTTTGAAAGGCTCTTGCACTTTTGGAGGAGATTTCTTTCCCACATAGATGTTTCTTCTGTTATAGAAATAGTGGTGAAATCGCAGAAAAATAAAACACCGCTAATTTTCCCAAGTCAGTGTACTTTCTTTCTGGGTAAGACCACCAGTAACAATCCAATTGTAACACCACACCTGAAGCCACATTGGTGTTTGGCGGATGGGATAATATTTTGTTGTTACGATCTTACCAGTAATTCTCTGTCCCTTCTCTATACACTGGCCCGTTTGAATGGGTCTCGAATAACATTTCTTGCGGACGATCACCCATATCTCTTAGCTTTCTCTCTCTCGCCTAATTTAAAACAAAATAAACAATGAAATGGTATACCAAGCCCTGAACTGACAATATCACAAACAGCAAAAACAGCAATAATAAATATAAGTAGTAAATGCATTTAAAAAATAAAATAAACCACAAACCTTAATTTGAAAGTGATGTATCTATATAAGTTATTTGGAATTCTTCTGTGTGGAGGTTTGTGTCTTCTCCCCATTTATTTATCCAACTACTTATGTTTATCAGCATGGCCACATGGATATGCATTTTATACTTTGGGTTGTAATGTGATTCTATGTTATGTATTTTGTTGCACGGAGTGTTCCTGCTTGGCCAATGGGAGCAAGTTGGCTCCTGTGTCCCACGGATATGTCCTAGGCGTTTTGTTCTTTGGCGACTTATATCACTTACTGACACTACAAGATGCTCCCTGCTCATCTTGTTTCCTGTCCCAGCCTTAGAATTAGCAGATCCTTCAAGGACTTTTGGTTCCTTGAGCTGCAGAGTGGCATTAGAAAGCCTCACCCGGGTGCTGCGCTGCCTGTTTCTGAGAGTTGTCCTGAGCCGGATTAAACTCTGTCTGCCTCTAGGATGTGATTTACTGTTAACAATGCTTTTGAAATTTTACTGACTGCACATTTACAGCGTTTTTGAATACAAACAGTACCACACCCCCTTTTACCCAGCACATCATGTTTGGCTATCACAGAGACATCACTAAAAAGCAAAATCAGTCTGAAGCAAAGATCAGGAGCAGACCCAACTGTGGCAACCATGACGGAATAATACGTGTGAGGTCCTAGGCACTAACCCAACTATACCTGACATAATCCTCAGAACCTCAAGAACTAGGTATTGTTTTAGAATATTTACAGACCAGGGATCTGAGGCTTTGAGAGGTTAAATAACCCGTTCAAGTTCCCACAGCTCCCCAAGGTGGGTACTGAGACCATCCTGCCATTCTATGGTCTTCTTGTGAGAATCTTGGTCATAATACTTGTCTCCTGCCGTTATGTAGCCCCATAAGGTAGCCACTAGGCATTGGTGGCTATGTAAATGGAAATTGATTATCACATAAAATTAAATATTTTTTTCTCAGTTGGGTGAACCAGGATTCATGAGCTCAGTAGCCACATGAGGCCGCGTCTGTCATGCTGGGCTGAACGTGCGTGTAATTGCTCTCTTACTGCAGAAACTTCTACAGGGCAGCACTGGCTAGTGTATTCCAGGCTAGGAAACATCCTCCTTAGCACCCGAGTTGGAAGGCACTTGTGCTTGAGGTCAGCTTCTCCGTCCAATGCTGACCCAGCATGCCCTTGTCTTAGCATAACTGGACACCTTCTGCAGGAATGTGTGGCCCTCACCGATAATTCCAGGGTCTCCCAAGGGTGCCTTCCGGCATAAGCGGGTTTTGCTCTCTCTCCCTTCAGCAGCAGCTTAGCGTAGACACACTCCGCTTCTCATTATTGTCTCAGGCTCCTTCCTTGTTGGACTTGTAACATTGAAGCTTATCCAATTTACATCTGCCCTTCAAGGGCTTAGATTTGGTTCAGTTTTTTAAAAATCTCTACTTTGACCTGGGAGTGATGCCATATCTTTTTATCACAGCCCCGGTATGGACTCTCCTAGATGTGCATCACCTGCATCTGGAGGTTGACGTGCCCTCTCGGCTGATGCAGACAGAGGTTGCTGTGCAACTGTTAGCGTCCTTTTAAGGAAAAGGTGCTCAGCTCTTGAGCTTGAACTTGCGTATACCAGGGGCTTATTCAGGTACCCAGTGGAACTCTGACGTGCTCCCTGACTTTCTAAATAAGAGCCTCTCACGACAGAGCAGTCCTTTGGGGGGTATAAGTAGATGAAGGAACAAGCCCTGTGCGTGTGTGTGAGTGTGTGTGTGTGTGCGTGTGACCCCATCTGCAGGATCCAGGATCCAGGAGGCAGGCAGGGAGCAGGCATCCATGTGCCTTACTCTTGATTTGCTGCCATTGGTGTTCTTGTTTCTCACATTTTATTTCCAGACACTTTGGGGCCGGAAGGCTGTGTGCTCACATGGGGAATGGTTAGCACAGTGGCGAGTGCTCAGCATTTGAAAGGGCCTTTTCCGTGATGAGACGTAGGAGTGGGTACGATGGGTGAACTCGAGGAGCGCTAGTGAAATGCCCTTGGAAGCTGAAAATGTTCAAACCAGCTTGCTGACCCTACCTCCCCTTAGGGCTCAGTGGAGCGACTCAGATTTCCCTGATGTGAGAGTCAAATACAAAGTGATTATAAGGAGAAACAACCACCAAAAAAATCCACAACAAAAACACCACAGATGAATTGCCTTAAGGAACTTAAGTCTCAAATGTTGTATCACAGACCCTGGCTTCCGAATGCCTTAAAAGTACCATGCACCTAGGAGGAGAGAGACTGAAACCCAGGGGTTCCTTATTAACAACTTAATGGAAGCTCAGGCCCCTTTATACATTTTCAATCCATTCAGGACTTCAACTCAGAGATGGAGTCCCCTGTGCTTCCTTCCCCTGTTGGTATTGAAGACCTGATATAGAAACAGCACAATAAAACCAACGGAAATCCCCAAAGCCCAAAATGCAGAAGCAGACATTTATTTCTTCTTCAATATAGGGGAGATTTTCTATAAATTTAACTTCTGATTAGGAAACTTCTTACACTGGAAACTTTCAGCAGTGAAATTTCAGTCCTAAGCCAAATGCAGGGCTGCCTGAGGTCAAATGAAATTTGGATGAAAAGTCCAGGATTATGAAAAAGAATGAGGGACTTCAACTTTCTGTACATTCAAGGTCAATGAGTTGGATTCTATCACCTTTGATTTTTATGGCAGCACATAATTTCTTTTTCTAGTTGGCACCCTGTTTTTTTTTAAGCAATAAATTTTGGGTTATGATAGTAAACCTCACTTATAATCAAGCCTGTAGGTCTCCCTGTCTGAATATGTCTGTAGTACATATCACTTTAGCATAACAGAGATGATGTTCCTTTATAGAAAATAACAAATGTCACCTGATCATTTGATCTTCTGGTAATATTTTATACTGAGATGTATGAATCCAGTCATTTAACTATTATAAAACTGAGGAGTAAAGAAATAAGTCAATAGTGAATGGTGTACATGGAACTCAGCCTTCTTTAAAACTGGAAAGAATGCCACGTGCATGAAGCATCTACTTCCACACATATTTTCTCATTTAATTCATAGCACATGCTCTCCTACTAATTGTTAGAAAATCACCCTAGTGACTGCCTCCATCATGTCTGCATTGTTGCCTTGCATTCTGATGCCATTCCTGTGCTTTTATCATCCACTCTTTCTAATAAGATTGTAAATTATTTAAGGGCAGAGATGGTAATTTGAGCTTGTTTTTCTCTGTCATGATGCCTAGATAAATACTCAAACACGGTCCATCTGAATGCTTGTGATGAGCGATGCCCACTGGGTCAGTTGCTGGAAAGCTCTGTTTTTTATTCAAGGGCCTCACTTGTTCTGTGCCTGAATAGGGGCTGGGGAATTTGGGGGAAACCAGAGAGAATTCTCATCTTGCAAGATTTTGCTAAGATAGATGGTGTCTCCATATTTTCTCTTTTGGAATCCTTACCCTTTACTCATTCCATATTGAATAAAGGGAAGGGCTCTCCAGAAGGGATTTATGGCTGAAAGCTCCCTTAATTATAGGCTAGTATAATAAGTCCTTCCACTATCTTAATGATTGGGGAATTAAGAAGCTCTTTAATAGAAATTGACAGGATCCATTGTCATTGCAAAGAAGGTTCTGTTATGGTCGGGAGTGCGCTGCCAACCATCTCAGGATTTAGGGTTCCCCAAAGGCTCATTAACATCTCAGACCATAAGGTCTCCAAAGGAGGCACTAATGGTCCACCTCGTTATGATCTGAGGATAATGACTGCATGACATCCGTACCCATTGAGATGATAATGGCTCTGTAAAAACTGTTATGATGTCAGCAGCAGAAAAAAATCTCATTTGCAGTTTATAATCTTTGGTTTCTAATATGCCATAGTATCTAAATTATACCAGAATTATTTTACAAATCTGGCTTAATAGAGGCAATGCACATGATGCTCTGAGAAAAAAAAAAATCAAGATCTGCTCTTAAAACAGCTGTTATCACCCTTCTATTACTGTATAAATGAAGGGTAAGATTAGTAATGCTCTCATAGTAAAATACTTATGAGTGATGGAGTAAAAAACAAAGACCTAAATTCCCTAATTTACATACTCATTTACTCCTGGGGGTGAAAAGAAGTTCTGTTCTTAGAACACCCTAAAACAGCAGAGAGAAAGCCTACGGAAATAACAATACTAAGTGGAGTGATTGCCAACCACACTGAGGACTTCTGCCCCATCATGTCCTGTGCTGAGTAACTGTCCGCAGCCTCTCATTCCAGTCCTTGTAAAAACATCTCTGAGATGTGCCCTCACTATACAGAAGGAACAGAAAGGTGCAGAGCCATTAAGGATGTTGTCCACCATCACCCGGGCAGACTGCAGTCAAGGTGGGATTCAAACCCGGTCAGCCTGACCTCGGGGCTGTGCCATATGATAAGGAGTGTGCCCCAGGCATAGTTTTGATTTCTGAGACGACAGGAGAAATGGGCTCGATTGTATAACTTTGGACAAATTATTTTACCTCTCAGAATGTTTGGACTAGTGAATCTTGACAGCAATTTTCAGTCCCAACATTTTTACTGACAAGGACATCACAGTAGCAGAGCTGGCATCAGAATTTTCACATTGCCCCACGACTGGTCGGTGTTGGTTGGTAGTAATATCATTGTTCCCCATTGTCATTCCGTTGAGCTGATACGTTTTTCTCTTTGGTACCAAAATGTGGGTTTTTAACAGAGCCTGACTGTATGTAGGAAGCATAGGGGAAAAGCACCCACCCTTATTGCTTAACTCGGTAGAGTATACAAAAAACATGCTTTCCAATCAATTTTCTATTTGACTCTAAACAAGGGAAAAACAGATGAGTGTGAACAAAAGCCTGTATGTCAGTGTTAGTGTTGTCTGTTTATAGCTCTAAGCATTTCCCTATGGATAAACATAAGAAATAAAATTAACATTTTAAATAGATGTCTCTATTGGGTTATAGTTAAGGGGAATCTTATCCTAAAACAAAAGTCTATAGATGCTCCTTCGGCCGTAGGCTTAGCTACTTGTCGGCCCTCAAGCTGCAATACCCGCATCCTTCCACTAGAGGGGTGAATTGTTCCTAATGAAGGAGCCTGGGCGTTTGGGGAGGGGACGAGGAGAGCTGGTAACCTGCAAGATATTCTGCACACCAAAAATATACTCAGAGCGTCTTTTACCATAACTCTCAGAGAAGCTGGCCATAGGACAGAGCATCCTCACAAAGGGGTTTTAAATATCAAGGCGTCATGGACATGTAATCTATTTTGATGTGAAATTATTTAGGCTATGGGTGGCATCTGACCACTATATCCAAGACGTAGCAAAAGAAGACAGTGTGGCTGCCTGATGACACGTGGACGCGAGGGCCACCGGGGGACCCTATGGTCATTCTGAGCATCTCAGGGAAAGCTCACTGAGAGCCTCAAAATGTGTATGATTTCTACAACTGTTTCGCAGAAAAGGGAGTCATTATAATGTTTATACAAAACAGGATTAATCAGGAAAACAATAGCCCAGGAATAGAATCCAAGATTCTCTACTTTGTATCTGAAGGGGAGGAGACGTGCACGGCAAATGAATTCCCCTTTGCTGCCCAGTTTGAATCCTATTTGCTACTGTGCTCTCCAGTGACAGCGAGCCTCCGACTGCAGCAGCCCAATGTTGAAGGAAAGGAAGTGCCATTAGCTAAAGGGCCGGCCAAAAATGTATGTTAGTGTGTCCTGACAACCAGTGTTACAAAAAGGGAAAGCCAAAATCTATTTTCTAATGTTCTGGAAGGAGCCAAAAGGCTTTAAATAATGTCCAAGGTGTCTCCGGTCCAGTGTTGCTCATTTATGTGCTCAGAATGTAGACATCATTTTGACATTCTGAGGCTGAAAGACATGCAAAGATATAAACATTAATAGAAAGAAGGCAGTTCAAAGGAGGTGTATTATTAAAAGGCAAAAAGCAGTTCAAATATTAGAGTTTGTTCCCTCATAGTTTCAAATTTCACAGGCTTCCTAAGGATCCTTTCCCAATGAAACTTCACAAGGAATTCTCCATCAATACGCAGTCCTTTACTGTTTGTGGCGTGGGACACTTTTGAAGACATAAAGAAATACTAGCTGGCACTAGGGACGGCTTTTAAATTTGTGATAAACACACATGCATATACTCAAACACAGTGATTCCTCGTTTTCACAAATTTTGCATTTTTGAATTCTCCTACTTGTTAAAATTCATTGAAAGCCCCAAAATCAATACTTGTGTGGAATTTTGGGGTCATTCACAGACAATGCACAGAGTGGTGAAAATCCACCAAGCGCTAAGCCCAGCAAATTTGTGTTCTGCTGTCCTGTTTCAGCTCCCCTACTGTGGACGAGTGTCCTGACTGTGTTCTTTGTAGGGCCACACTTTCAAATTTTTGTGCTTTTCTTATTACTTTACCATTTAAAATGCTCTCCCAAAGCCTGGCCACTGTGGCTCAATAGCTTAGTATTGACCCACGCACCGAGAGGTTGCCGGTTCTATTAAGGGTCAGGGCACTTGCCAGGACGGCAGTCTTGAGCCCCAGCATGGGGCGTGCAGGGGGCAGCTGATCGATGTTGATATTTCTCTCTCATTTTTCTCTATCTCTCTCTCCCTCTCCCTTCCTTTCTCTCTAAAAAAAATCAATAAAAACATATTTAAAAAATAATAAAATAAAATAAAACAGTCCCCAGGCATAAAGCTGAAGTGCCATCTATTGTTTGTAAGTGTGACAGGGCTGTGATGTGCCTTACGAAGAAAACCACGTGTCCGATCTGCTGTGTTCAGAAAGGATTTACAGTGCTGTTGGCCATGAGTTCATTGTGAATGAATCAACAATAATGTTATGTAAGGTGTTTCTAAACAGAAGACACATAAAACATGGTGATGTATTGAGGAGCCGACAGAAATATTGTGACCAGAGGCCCACAGGAACCTAACTCTGTATCTCCCCTAGGAGTTGCAATCAGTATTCATTAATTCAGTATTTGTGGAGACTTTATAAAACACAGCTACTGTGAACGATGAGAGTCACCCAGGTGGATGGATGGATGAAGGGAGGTGAGAGAGAGAGAGAGACAGAGAGAGAGAGACAGACAGAGGAAGAGACAGAGAGAGAGACAGAGACAGAGAAAGAGAGAGAAAGTAGAGAGAGGGACAGAGAGAGAGAGAAAGGGAGAGAGAGTGAGAACAGAGAAAAGAATAATAAATGTGAATATTAAAATGTTATTGAAATGTCTTTTGTTTGGGAATATTCATCTCTACTGACAAAGGCATTTAGTTTATTTTTTGAATGAAAACAAATTTCAACTGGAGTAGATCAGATACTCCCCAACTGCATGAAAAGACATAAACAACACTGCAACAAAGGTGGATGGAAAGAGTTACCAGCAGCTTAGTGTCCATTTCATGGCTGACCTTGAAAGGATTCCCTTAAATATGAGGAGCAAAATGTCAGGACAGAGAAGAAAGATGCTGAAATGCATAAGCTATTATTAAAGAAATGGAGATTTCTTTTGCACACACATGAGCTCTAGTCTGTCTTGGGTTCCAGCCCAGCTCTGCTAATTACTACAAACTAATGTTGGGTAATTGATATAAAATCTTTAGCCTGTTTTTTCATCTGAAAAATGGAAATAATAATATCTACTCATATAGTTTCCATGAAGTTTATATAATTAATGCAACACACCTAGCATGATGATTGTTTTATCTGTGAGCATTATTTCCCTTGATTCCTTTCCCTTAATGTAGTGTGTGTGTGTGTGTGTGTGTTTCATGTCTCATATTTGAAAGAAAATGAGACTACAATTCAATAACGTTTTATTTAGGATCAGTCATTTCTGGCGTCCAGCCTCATCCAGGTCCTAAGCCATTCCTTGCAATTCCTATGTGGTCCGTTGTCAGCTCTTGTACCCATTTCCCACAGTAGCTTCTTGTAGTTAGGACCCTTGCTGCTTCAAGTGTGCCCAGTTTAGGAAGATTCCAGGGTAAGCCAGAGAACAATATGAAGCAGGTCTACGGGAAATTACTCTGAGTGCCGTGGTCAGGAGAATGGGTTTCCATGGTGTCTTTGTCACTCTGTTGGCTTTTCTATTCCTGCCAATGTTCAGTCCCCTGTTAGAACTCTGCTTTCTTTGCCTCCCTCTTGATTGCTGGCATTCCCCAGCGTTACGTATGAACCACTTATGTTTATACTTCACAGGTTCTTCAAGGTTGACTGCATCTGCTTTTGGCATCACTTTGTTGCATGAGGGTGACTCTATGTCTGCATATTTAGACCTGGCTTCCTTTCCTCTCAGGCCAGACCTCTACCTAGTTGCATGGGAATTTCCCACAGGCATATGGCCCTCGCCATGTTCAAAACAACATTCACAGTTTGACTTTCTCTACTTACCTCTCCACCTGTGACTACCACCTAATAGGCAGCATAACCATCAATGGACTCACTCACCAATACCTGGAGTCATTCTCAGGTTCTAGCTCTCCCACTGCCCTGCAGAGTCACTCACTCAAAAAGGCCTGTTGATCTGATTCATGCAATATCTCTGAGATCTGCCCTTTCTTTTCTATTTCTCTACCATTAACTTAGTTCAGATTTACATCATCATTTCTTACCTGGGTTACTGCCACAGGCTTCTAATGGGTCTCCTAGCTTTTTATCTCGATCCCTGCAATCCATTCTGCCCAGTGCTGTGAAATGGGAATCTTTCTGAAACAGACATCTGATCACGTCACTGCTCTGCTTAACTTCCCACAATGCCTCTTCATTGCTCTTGCATAAAGAAATATCTGTCTTAGCTCACAAAAGTCTTTCTGATCTGCCCCTTGCCTGGCTATCCAGCCTTTCCTCTTATCACTTGCCCCTATGCTCACTATTGTATTCTAGGCACATTTACCCACTTTCAGCTCCTTAAACATGGTAACATAATGTCTTTGAACTTGCAATTCCTCCTTTCGGGAATCCTACACCTTTTTCTTGTCTAGCTAACCCCTTCATAGTTTTGAAAATTCAATTTAAATAACCACCTATTCTAGGAAATCCTCTTTGAACCAAGGTTTTTACAATCTGTATTAAGTATTTTCATAGTATACCATTCTTAACATTTTTACAGCACTCAACACATTATTTCATCATGAGCTACTTGCTTGTCTGTCTCTGTCTCCGTTTGAGTTCACCCAGAAGCAGATCCTGACACAAGGACACAAGTGGAATAGTTTAGTAAAGAGCTGAGTCCAGGAGACTCTGGTAGGGGAGTGGAGAGATGTGTCAGGGAAGGGAAGGAAGCCAACAGAGACTGCGTCATCACACACGTTATCATTCTGGCAACTGGCACACGCATAAGCTGAGGAACTCTGGGGACCAATGTCAAACATGTGCCTCAACTGAAGGGCAAAGGAGCTGGGTTATTTATACACCAAGACCCACTCACTGGGTCGTGGAGCTATTCCTAATGGCCTAAGGGTGTTGATGGGAGGTTATTTGTAAGAACCTCCATCCTGCTGTGTACACAAATCCTTGCAAAAGGTGAAGATATGAGTAAGAAGTCAGGCTGGTGTGCACAGAAATGTAGGGCCTTAGAGCACATGGTCAGATAACTAACAGACGAAGCAAACATCTCACCTGGTTATGTAATAATCTACTTGAGAACTAGGGCCATATAACTGACTGTTTAATATTATAATATTAACTTCCCCCAAATGGCTAATAAAACTTAAGTGAAGATTTTAACCCAGTATTGTATGACTTCAAATCCTGAACTCCTTTGCCCACACCAGACAGCCACCCATCCCAACACAGAGTAAGAGAGCAGGTGGAAAGGAGGAGTGTCAAGACAAGCTCACAGTATCCAATGGGTACACTGGATGCTTTAGGGATGCATAAGTGGGCTTGGAGAATTGAAGCTTGACTTCAGCATGAGCAAGGAACTAGGGTTTTTTTCCTGTGGGATCACAAAGAATAAGAGACTGCCTCATCTTGCAAAATCTCACAATCATTCATGCATGTTTGTATTTGTACGTGTGTGTGTGTGTGTGTGTGTGTGTGTGTGTGGTGGTTGAGTCGACAGAAATGCCACTTCAAAAATTTTTTCAAAAAAACGATATCCACCCCATCAACCCAATTTAAAAAAAATCTTTTACCATTTCATCATGGCATAAACATTTTTTCTGGGATGAAATTGCTTCTCAAGGATAAATCGATATATAGTTTGAAAGAGCAATCGATTTGGTGTCGAAGATGGATTCTTTGCCCACATTGCATCAAGGTCGCTGTGTGACTTTGGACTGGTACTGACGTTCCTGGCCTCAGTCTCCTTATCTGTGGATTGGAGTGGTGGTCAATGGAACTGATTACTTGAGGAGCTCAAAGGCCCCTTCCAGATTTATACCTCCCTTGCCTTCCCTAACGCAAGCTGTAAGCTAGGCAGTTTCCAACGAACACTCTTTCAATTCTTTCTCTTCAAATGAATTCTGTGACACTTTCATATTTACTTTTGACAAAAGATTCTTTGCATTTTCTTTGTGATGACTAAAAGTAACTCATTGATATTCCAAACAGGACATTTGTTAAGCCTTTATTTCACAATATGACCCATTGCACATTAATAGTCAGAAAACTAAGACTTAAATAAATTGAAATTACTGTTTGTCCCAAGGATTAGAGGAGAACAAGTTTGTTATTGTCAAATAGTTTTGACAAAGAATATTAGAAGGCCCTGCATAGGCTTCGTAATGAGAAGGAACACATTCAGTTTTCCAAATTAAGGCCTCAAAAGAAAAAGTATTATATATAAATAATATAAATAAAAAGTGCAAATATTAATATATAATTAATTATGTATATATGTATATAGTATGTAAAGTGTTTAAATAAAAGAATATACATATATGTTAATAAATACCCAACAAGATGAATATTTTGGAGGTTCACATGGCACCTTATGTTTGGTTTATTTCAGACTATAGAATAGTAATGCATACCTAATAGGCTCACAAAAATCATTGTTGATTATTGATTTTGTCTGATGTCAAGACAAAAAAAAACACAAAACACGAAACCCTTTCTATAATGAGTTTACAACCTTTTAGTTTCTCAGCATATTGAATTAAAAACAACTGAAAAATGAACAACGTAGAAATAGTCTTAGAGAATGAGCAGACGTATATGTAATTAGAAATACTGAAGTTTAATGCCAGCTGGAGAAAACCCTTTCATTTTCATTACTGCCTTTTTATCTAATCTATATATTAGAAGTTTTAAGTTTGCTCCCATGTAAGAACCAATCTTAAGTGAGGTCTGTCTCCCTTCAAATTTTCTGAAGTTGGCTTTCTTTCTCAGTAATGTTCAATAATAATGTTTGAATTGTATGTAGTAAGAGGTCCAGGATGCAGGATCCATCATCAGAAGCTGTATAGATTTGGTTTCTTTGGCAGAGGAGAGCCCTGCCTGGGAAGGAGAACTGTTGAGAGAACATATAAATGGCGCTTTGAGGCACTCATTTCTGTCTTGGACCCCAGAATTCTGTTTAAACCATAGAAGAGAAGAAAGCCTAAGGCAATCTTTTCAAATCCTACTTCATCTACTAGGAAGAGCCTCTACCAAATCTATGACCTCGTCTTTCTTAGGTGAAATTATTCAGGATTAAGCTTTCAGGTCACTTCCTATGGGAAGCATTCCCCTAAACCCTTCCATCTTCCAACCAGAGCAAGTATTGCTGTTATCCCTCTTTAACTGCCTACACTTCTTCATGACACTCTTTACATTAATAATTAATGATTAGAATCTTGCTCCAAGGCAGCAGCAGCCACGCTTATCTTGTTCCCCCACATTCCCTCAGCACCCAACAAGATGCTAAATTATGTTTGTTGAATGAATGATGAATGGTTCAACCTCTTGACCAAAGGAGAAAGCCTATAAGGTGAACATTTAATTAATCTTTAAACATTTTAAAGGCAGAGAACTCACTAACTCATAAATAGGCCACTGAGTTTCCTGAGTTTCAGTGTATTAGTCAGAGTAATTCCATGACAGTTACCTCAAACTCATTTTATTTAATATAGTATGCCTCATGTTCCCCTTTTCCCACTTTGATTCTCCCACATCTGTTTTCTGTCAGTCTCTCAAGCCAGGTTCTCGTAGCTGGGTCAGCTAGAGGAAACGCAGTTCTGCCATGGTCTTTGAGGTTATCTGGACTGAGGCACTACGTATATCCAGAAATGTAAGCCCCACCATCCAATGGAAATTAGAATTAAGTCATATTTTCCAGTCGGGGGATCAATAGGTCATTACTAATTAAAGAACAACAAAGACACTTCAACCTTGTGAGCTATCCCAAAACATGAGTTAAATTTTCTCACAGTATTCTTTGGTAGCACTGGGTGGGGGTGAAAGTAGAGGCACCTCCTTTATCTCAACAAGGACTAGTGGTACTGATGGAGGACGCGACAACAATGTGGGTCGTGATAGCAATGTCACGTTCCAGCAGCAACGTCAAGGTCAAGTCACAAGGCAGAGAAGCAGCAGATTCAGGGTAGCAGGCAGGGATGGGGTTGGCACTCGTAGCTTTATCAGGATTTGAATGGCTGCCAAAGAAATCACATGAGATGCTTGGGACTCTGCCTGAAGAGGAGAGGGAGTTAGAGTGCTTACATCTTTAGAAATTATGTTGAATGGAAACTCAGAGTCATGGACCATATTTATGACCATCACAGATGTTCTCTTTCAGGCTGGAATTGTAAGAGTTATCTAAATATTCCAAAATATACTTCAAGAGGGAAACTGTAATATAAATAAATAGAATAATACAAATTAGTGCTATAAGAATGTAGAGGGCTGGAGATAGAGTCTATGGGTCTCTAAGAATAGAAAAAATTGATATATTTTAGCCATTTCAAGTGATGGAATGTGATGAAATAAATTACCTGCATATGAAAGAAGTTGGTTTATGATTCCTCAAACTGAGACAATTTGAGATGGCTATTTAAGGTAGGATTTTTCTAAAATACCAGTATAGGGATAGACATTATTTTGTAGTGGCAGAAAAAAAAACCCCACACAACCCTCCCCCCAAAAACCAACCAACCAACCAACCAACCGAATCTCAGTGGCACCTTTTAAGGGGCAGCTTTTCACAATTCAACAATTTTTTTCAATTCTCCAAAGAATATTACATACTAATATCATTCTAGCTACATATAGCAAAGTCAATTTGCCTTCACAAATTAGGGCTTACTTATCTCTTAGGGCCACAACAGAAGTTGTCCACTTTCTAAGGCAGCCATCCAGGCTGAAGAAGATTCCATCATCCTATACCTATGTCAAGAAGAATACATGATCGACTCTGTCAACACTGTTGAGGAAAGAACAACTGGAAAGGTACTGACCAGCTCTGCTACACTTGTGCCCAGAAATATCACATGCCTTCTGTGACCCCAGCCACTGGCCAAATCTGTTCTCATGACTTCCTCCCACTGCATAGTGGTTGAGAATTAGGATGGGAGAAGAGCCAGTTATTAGTGAACACCGGTAATGTGTCCAAAACAACTTATGGAGATAGTCAAGAAATAATGAAGTCCAGTTTAATTTGGAAAGGTAAAATATCAGATATCAAATGCTTTTCAAAAGAATCCTGAGAAGGAAATTCTTTAAAGTTTAAGTGATTTTCCTAACAACAGAGAAAAAGCAGTCTTAAGATTTCAACTCTATACTAGGAATAGGTGATGTTCTTGCAAACTATTGAAAATATTTTGCAAAACCAGATTTCTAGAATTAGTACATAGCATGACAGTTTAAAAATATATCCTTTGGGGAGTTACTAATCAACAAGTGCAAAGTTTCAGTTAAGCAAGTGGACTAAGTCCTCGAGGTCTGTTGCAGAACATCACACATACCATCAATAATGCCATATTGGACATTTAAAATGTGTTGAGGGCAGAGCTCATGTTAAGTGTTTTGACAACAATAACAATGACAATGCAACAGAGTGGCAGGATATGTGCCAGAATACTCTCAATGCTTATTCCTTGAATGATATAATTATTTTCTTCTTCTTTCCATCTGTATTTTCTACATTTTTGACAACATGCATATATTACTACATATACAGTGTATCGGTATGTGTAATGCTATAATTTATATGTATGCTTGTAATGTATGTGTTTACTTTTACAAAGTAAAAAATATATATATTCAAATAATTAAAATATGCTCTTAATACAAATAATAGAAATGTGCAAAATCTTTAAAAATATGGTTTAAAAGTTGGTTTTATTTGAAAAACTTTGAAAATTAATATTTATGCATTAGGAAACATAAATATTATAAAATATAAAGTTAAAATACCTTCATATTTGATCATATTATGTAACCATTCTGTTTTTAAAACATGAAAAGTTTAGATTTGTGTATGTGCTGTACAGAAAATCATACTGAAGATCATACAGTGATCACATGACAAAACCTGATGAAAATCTCAGTTAATTCTATACAAAAATCATTTCTATTTTCATTATACCACAATATGTATATAGAGTAGATAAAAATTTGTAATTACTTCTTGTAATTAAAAAACTGTGCTGCTCAAAAGAAGTAATATACATAAATGTGCTTCTAAAATTTTAATACTGTATTTAAGTGAAATATAATTCACATATTCCTTTATGACTAAGGGGCCTAATGGGATGTACAGGAATCAGATTCGAAACATTCTGTTTGTTTGTTGAATTTGCTATTTTAGAAGGAGGGTACTTCAGTGAGAGATAGTGAAAGGTGGGGGATGGGTATCTGCAAAACATAGAGTATAAAAATGGTTTGATTTTTTTTTTTTTGAGAATTGTGAGCATATTAGCTTGGTTTGAGCAAAGAATCTACTTATGAGAGCCATTAAAAGAAAAATGTTTCATGAGATAGGATTCTGGGGATATTTGTTGAAACAGCAGAAGATGGAGTCTCTGTAACCAATGAAGAAGGGTAACAATATGTTGCTGGAAAATTATTACAGCAAGAGTATGAAAAATAGATTGGAACAGAGGCAGAAAGGACAGAGTAGATGAATTAGGACATATTTGGTCAGATATAACAAAAATCCCAATATTAATTTATTTAAATGAAACAGAATTTGTTGGACCACATAGCTGGCTTCTTTCAAGTCTTAATCAATGACAAGGACCTGATTTCTCCATTTATTCAGTTTTAAATCCAGGTTTAGCAATAATATTTTCATATCATCTCAAGAGGGCTGCCTGCACCTCTAAGGGTCACACCCTTTGTACACATGCGGAAAAGCAGAGTGCATCTCTTCTCTCAACCACGAAACCAAAGTCTTGCACTTCATTTTTATTGGTTCTTAAGTCATGTTCTCATCCCTGAAACAATTTTGCTGTGGCCACATGGCTGAGATCTTGCAAGTTCCATCTCTAAGACAGGAAATAAGTCAGCTTCTCTGAAGCATTTGGGCTATGAGGTGCAAGAATTAATACCTGAGCCCAAAGTAGGGTGCTGTACTAAGAACAGGGAGAACGGATGCCAAAAGCCCAAGGTGGAAGATGTCAGTAGTACAGAGGTACTGTGATGGGGACCTAGACTAGGAAAGGGAAATTTGAAAGAGAGGGATGCACTGGTTTTGATGATGGTTTGAAACAGGGAGCAAGAAAGACACTGGACTTAGTGATTAATAAAAAGCATTTGAAAGCAAAAAAGGTAGGGAAGTTGACCCTGTCCATTAGCAGACTATCAGATGTGTCACCTTCAACAGCCTTGAACAAGAGTGAGAGCTGGTAGCAGTAATGTCCCCAGTGGCCTATCATTTTTAAAATTAATAATAATTTTTTAATTAGTTGAAGTTTGCAAGTGACAGGTTTTGGAAACTCTTTTTAATAGAAATCATAATAATGAACTGACTTCCTATTAAGAGTATATTTGGGTATAATTTAGATTTTTCTTCATGATTCAGCACTGCCAATTCTAAAAGAATATTCTATTTCTACAAGGTAGGATATTCTTTATCCAGTATTTTTTCTTTTTTTTCTTTTTATCTCACTATCATGTACCAGCCTTCTCTTTCTGCAGGTGCTCTACTCTCATGCAGTGCTCTACCTTCTTTCTAACTTTCTGCCTCTCATCTGGTACACTCGGGAAAAAATACATAACCTCACTTGTTAAAATTTTCTGTTAAGGAAATTAATAGACAATGAATGAGGGTCTAAAGAACTGGGTTTAGAGTCGGGACTGTGAGACAGCTACCATGAGAGCTCTGGAAAATCTTGGGTGCACTCCAGATCGAAGACAGAGGGTGAAGACTAAGATTTTATAAGACATCTGGCCAGATAAGAGATATATTGAACTGAGTTAATCCTTATGGTATATTTATAACTGGGACTATTACTTCTTTCTATACCTGTATTAGCTATGTGGAGAAAAAAATCATACCAAGGATAACATGTAGGGGATACGGAAAACTAAAGAAAAAGTAAAATAGAAGAAACAGGCACACCAGGTTTCAAACATGGCTTTGCTACCTGCAAACTGTGTGGCCTTAGACAAGTCCCTTCTCTTCCCTAAGCCTCAGTTCCCTCATCTGTAATATGGTGACACTAATGATGTCTGCCTCAGAGGAGTGTTAGGAAGATACAATATGCACAAAGACATTTTTAAAACTCATGCCCCATAAAAATGTGAGGCATTCTTTGCACTTAGCCACCAAGACAAGGCAGTGGTCCATGTCACATTGCCTGTGACATTGCCTGTGACATGGACACATTGTTTAACATTTTGAACCTTTATTTTCCTCATCTGTAACATGGGGATTGAGATAGAAACTCCCTATTGGATTTGAGATAGAGCATTTGTTGAGTTAATACATGTAAAACATAGACCTTTCCTATTATTTCCACTTTTTATTGCCTCAAACACAATTTGAAGTGGTCCTTGAGAACCTTTTCCAAATCAAACAACAGACCTACATCCATAAGCAACAGGTACCTGTTTTTTTCAGTTTCCTTCATTTCTTCTTACCAAGTTTCAGAAATGCACAGAATCAGAGGCAAACCACCAGTATGACTTAAAAAGTGATTATTCTATTTGTTTGTAATTTACATGTTCAAATTCATATTTAGGTGTCAATTCAGTCAACTTTACCTGCTGTTTTATTTTCACACACTTTTGACTATCCTGGTTTAAGAAGACTCATTTTGTGCCCCTTTGTAGATTTTAAATAGTGAAGCATCAGAATAACCCATGCAGAATGCTGGTCAGGGGATGAGTGGAAAAATAGGATTGAACTTCTGCGAGCACGAACAGTTCATTCTGCCCGAGGAGGGAGAGAAGAGGGAGTCCTGGAGGCAGTTTACAAGGCCATCCACTCTACACGTATCTTCCAGACGAATATTTCCACGATCCTGCTTTCATCTCAGTCTTTTGCTCAAGGGCTTAAGTTTAAATTTCTGTATCTTATTATTAATGGAGTTCAAATTTTGACCTCAATCTAGCCTGGTCTCCCAGGATCTGATACTCCCTTGGACTCCAGGGAGCTACACCTCAAGAACTCCATCACTGTTCTGTTCACTGTTAGGCTTGCACTTTCCCCGCAGTGCCTGTACTTCTCTGCTTACACATCCACAAGCAATTGTTCTGGGTCCATCTCTAATCACTCCTTCACCCACATGTTCACCCATCACATATTATTGAAAGTCTGTTCCATATCAGATACTATTCTGGGTAATGGGAGCACAGCAGTCCATGAATGCCCCTCATCAAACTTACTTTCTGGTGTTGACAACGGACATAAATAAACTGATCAAAAGACAGCAAGTGTTGGAAAGGACATGGGGAAACGAATCCTTGCACACTGTTGGTGGGAATGCAAATGGTGCAGTCAATATGGAAAAAATTACGGAGCTTCCTCGAAAAGTTAAACATGGAACTTCCATGTAATCCAGCAATCCCCACTTCTGGGTATTTGTCCAAAATAATTGAAATCAGGATCTCAAAGAGATATTAACACTCCTTTGTTCTTTGCAACACTATTTATAAGAATCAAGATGTGGAAATAACCTCCATGTCCATCAGTAGATGAATGGATAAAGAACATGTGGAATATACATAGAATGGAATAAACTATTCAGCTTTATTATATGTGAAAACATCAATGAACCTGAGGATGTTTTGTTAACTGAAAGAAGCCAGTCACAGAAAGACAAATACTGCATAGTTCCACTTATATGATATATCTAAAATTATCAAATTCATAGAATCTAAGAGTGAAATGCTTGCCATGGACTAAGGGAAGGGAGAAATATAGACTTACCTGTTAATGAGCATAATGTTTCAGCCAATCCAGATGACTAAGCTCTAGAGACTGGCTAAACATTTTACCTCTAGTCAACAATAATGTGTTGTACACTTAAAAAGTTGTCAAGATGGTAGACCTCATATTAAGTGTTCTTATCAAAATAATAAAAATTAAAAAAAAATAAGCACAAATGTAAATATAATTGCAAGTTGGGATAACTGCTATAAGCTGTAAGGTTTTCTATGAAATATTATTTTTACCTTGGGTGGGCATGAAAAATTGTATGTAGGACACATTAATTTTGAATTACCTAAGAGACCTTCAAGTGAAAATATAGTGACATCCCAGAGAAAAGAAAAATAATACTATTGGAAACATGAAAAAACTGTCAAGATGCAGACAATCACCTTTAAAATTTGTGATTCCTAAGGCACTATTTTTTCTTATCTTTATAAATGTAAAAATCACAAATAGTTCAATAAGATAAAAATTAAAATAAAGGTAGGCTATGGGGTCATTTTATGAAGAGATTTAATGCCAAGTGCACATTAAGTCCCCTCTCCTGACTATGTTCTCCTAAAATGCCACTTTCTTTACCTCCTTTCCTATGCTTACCTTATCCACCATCCCAGTCACACAATCATTCTTGAACTTCAAAGTGCATCAGAATCATCAGGGGAGCTTGTTAATAGTACAGACTCAGGCTCCCTGGGGCTCAGGGCAGAGAGTTGCACTATAAGGAGATTCCCAGGAGATTCTGATTAAGTAATTCATTTGTCAAATCATTCATTCATTCAACAAATATTTATTGAGCATTTAATGAGTGCCTGGCACTGGAATATTATAATAAACAATGCACACATGACTCCTTGCTCTCACAGAGTTTACCCTTGGGTGGGGGATAGAGAAGAAAGTGACAGACAATAGGAAATATATAAATACAGCCCTGGCCAATGTGCCTCAGTTTATTGGAGCACAGTCCTGTACACCAAAAAGTGGGAGGTTTGAGACCCAGTCAGGGCACCTACCCAGGTTACAGGTTCCATCTCCTGTTGGGGAGCATACGGGAGGCAGCCCAGCCAATCATTGCTTCCCTCTCTCTCTCTCTCCCTCTCTCCCTCCCCCTTCCTCTCTCTAATATATATATATAGTATTTGCAAGTTGTAAGTTGTAAGTGTGAAAGTGCAAATGAAGACTTGGACATGATGGCCTTGCATTCAAGTTTGTCCACATTAATTGTATTTGCCATCAGTGGGGTGGTCCTGAGCAAAAATTTTATATTCTCATGGAACAGGTATAAAATTCACCATCACAATATTCTATAAGTGCAAATTGCAAAAACTTACTTTCATTTCTCTATAACTGAAATAAAGTTGGTTTTCAAGGCTCTATTTCTCCAACTGACTGAAAACTGAAACTTGTCAATTCGAGGTCAATTTAGATGTTTCCATTTTAAAGGAAGCCTCTGATTCAGGATTCTCTTCTTTTTCTCTTTAAGATCTACAGCAGGGCTTACCTATTATCCTGCAATAAAAGGGGTTTGTTTTGGTCTTGGTGGTCTCTGCCCGGGGCATGCTGGTGGTGAACTTTGTCCTTACACCAGCCACGCCCACTGAGGGGCTCACTGTCTCCCCCTGCTGGCTGGGCTCCAGCTTTGCCTGACAGTTGGTTCCCTGAGATTCCTCCTCTCTCTTGATTTCATCTGGTACCAGGTTTGAGTTTTTGGTCCCAAATATTTTCCTGACAACCCTGGACATGTGGGAACTTTTGTTAAATCTTTCCCTCGGAGAAAGCGTTCTTGTTTGAAATGTATAGAGGTGATACTTTAACTACAGAATAGGAATGACTAATTCTTGGGGAATAATTTTTAAATAACATCTTAATAAATTGTCTGAGTCAGAGACGTGATACCTGGCTTGTCCCCTGTGGTGTTTCATAAGGCAGGCCAGGCTCTCCTTCATGAAGGCAACTCATGGAGGTTTGGCACTGTTAGTGAGAAGTGCTAGTTCCTTGTCTTCAAGGTTGCAGCTCGCAGTGCTTTTGGAGATAGTCTAAATGAAAAGTTTATTTTATGTTGCAATTTTCAGACCTTGCTCAAAAGAAAGAGAGAGAAATCAATGTTTTGTTTTTTGTGATCTATCAATAAGTATGGATTATATGCCAATATAGTGGACACAACTATATATTATATTTCTTCACATGAATACAGCCAGTAACTAAAGTATAGGAAAGGCAACTCGATTTTGATATATGCTAATCAAATTACTTAAGACCAGACTGTTGTTTTTCTCTTCAGCATGTTGCTGCTTTACCTGAGCTGAGACTTCTGGAAAGGTTTATGCTCATAAACAGGTACCTGAGGGGAAAATTTGCCTGGGAGTTGTTACAATTGACATTTGTATCTTTGTAAGCCCCTCTTAAAATTAAGCAACACGTTACTAAACATCTAGTTTAGCACTTTTCAAAGTATAGTCTGGGGATACCCATGGGTCCCGGACCCTCCCAGGAGCAGTGTGAGGCCAGCTCTGCTAGTGTGCTTTCCATGCTCTTTTTTAAGCTGTGCAATAACTTTCCAAACCCTCAACGAAGTTGACGTTCCATATTCTTTTTGTTCTCTAAGTTTTCAAGGGAAGTCATGGAAGCTATAATTTGATGAGTTCTGGGAAGGCTGAATGTGACCGCCTCTTAAGTTTTATTAATATCTAGTTAATACCATAAAATCCTCTAATAATTGTCCAAAACATTAATTTTAGCAAAGGCTGTATTCACTACATGAATGCCCTAAGTAGCAGTAGAGATTTCTGGCCAGGTTTTATAATTCCTACTCTATTTTTATTTCCCTGATCACCATATTAACTCTTGATTTTAGGGATCCTCATGCTACAGAGCAGCCAGTAGGTTTGGCCACAGGTTAGAAAAATTAATCCAAATCAATCAATGTCCTTGGCAATACCATGACTATGACTTTACTCTATATGTTGACAGTATGCTATCAAATCACTTTGAAGGATTTGAGGCATTTTTTTAATTTGTAATTATTTTACTGAATCAGCAAATATTTATTGTGTGTTCTTTTGGGTGATCTTTTTTTTTCTTCAGGTGCTGGAGGGATGATAACATGAAAGCAAATGACTGCCTTAGTTCCTTGATGTATCTCTCAATCTACATAGATCATACATATATGCTAACATAATTCAGTATAAGATGTAAAAATCAAGGCTACTGTAGCTAATAAAACCTGTAGAAATTTAGAGGAGAGTTTTGATAGAAGAGACAATGGGACATCTTCCTTGGGGAGTAAGAAACTGAACTTGGCTTTGAAGGGTGATAGGAGCTGAATGGGAGAGTACAAGAGGCATGAAGCATGCAGACACTAGTTGCTATAAAGGGTGAAGGTGAAATCACATGACGCTTATTCGGCAGGGCTGAGAAACATAACTTGGGAAGATGTATATATCCATGAGAAGTATTGTGAGTAATAAAATTGGGGAGGGAGTTTCAAGCCAAAATGTTGTCTTCCTCACTTTAACTGTGGATATGGCAGGACACCCAGAAGTCACTCCAATGAAATATTTTGGATCTCCTTGGAAATTCCTCCTTTTTATTAGTATGTCAGTCACCATGAACAGCCTTTAAAATGATCAATCAGGATTTTCCATTTACCCGTGACCTTTCTGAGAAGCATGTTCACAAAATAACATTTAACAGATATGGACTATGCTGCAGGACTGGCAAAATTATGTGGGATGCTCGTTTTGACTCAGTCATTATAAAATAATGATTTAGCTTTGGAATTCACCAGAATTATCTCTTAGTGCCACAGATATTAACACCTGCTCCCATGGCAACTCATCATTAAATGAGAAGAAGGGTAAAGAAAAACTTTTTTCTTTAAAGTCTACTCATATCTCTTTAGACTCCTATTTACAAATTGACAGAAAACTTTATAATATGGTCATAAACTGCAAGAAAATAATACTTTTAAGTTAGGGCCAACTGTGAGAACTAGATTTGAGGGAGCGATCATACAAAGTTCTACCTTTGTCCTGCCTCAATTCTTGGTTTTTCCAGTTTTAGCACTATTGTATCTCCTAACATTCCCACTGAAAATCAATTCTACTTGTCTTATGAGGAAGGTTAATTTGCCTCTAGTTTTGCTCCCCTTCAACTCTTTCTGTAGACTTTCAACAGAATGGTCTTTCTAAAATCTCATGCAAATGAAGGCCTGATTATGTTATATTCTACTTAAAATTTTCCAACAATTCTTGATTCTTTTTAGGATGAAGGTTAGACTGATCATGGCAAACAAGATCACCTCATCTTTACATCTCAGTTTAGTTATTACATCCTCAGGGAAGTTTTTTGACCTCTTCAACCAGGTCAATTTCACAGCACCATGTGTTTTTCACAGTTTTAGCATTTATCATAATTGCAAATTTACAACCAGTGCAATTATTGGTGCAATGTCTGTTTCTCTCACTACACAGCAAGTTCCATGAGGGCAGGGACAAATTGCTTTTAGAGCCTATTCTATTCTCAGCCACAAGCACAGAACTTGACAAATAGAACTCAAAACCTGGGCGTTGATATTGTAAATGATGTTGCATGAATGAATGAATGAATGAATGAACGAATGAATGAACGTATGACCTGTGCAGAAAACATAGTCAATACCTATTGCATTCACAGTATCATAGTATGTTTGGGAAGAAAAGTACCTTTGAAATCTTTTAATCCCTCATTTAGAAAAGGAAATCAAAGCCTAAAAATTAAAAGACTTGCCTAAGATCAGACAGTTCATCAAAATGACAGAGCTGGTCTTAGAATCTAGGTCTCCACTATTACTCTGAACTCTTTTTATTATGTCATAGCTCCTCCCAGCCAACTGCCTTCTTCCAGAAGTACAAGCTGAGGACCAGAGTCACAGTGAACTAGTGTAGGAGTTGGGTGGCTTCAGTTATTAGGTTAAGTGTCTCCACCCACTCCTACACTTGGGGGCCATTAAAGCAAATAGTAGAGTGTCCAGGGAGCTGGTGAAGTTGTATTTGACTTAATTCCTTCCTAGTTCATGCCTTCTTAGGCTAGTCATTCTCTATATACTTATGGTCCCAGAAGAACTAGGACATTGAGTCTGAATGAAACAGGAAATATCTAAATTTCCAGCCAAAGATCTCAGCATTTGGGTTCAGTGATGGTAATCCCAGTCTAGCTTGTTAAAATAGCAAGAACAAGAACCACACACGAGAGTTTGCCCCTATTAATTCACATCTTCAGCTTTATCATCTATCTCTACATCCATTAAAGATGCCCTTCATTCTAAAATGTTTTAATTATAAAAGTATTTCAAACAATTCTCTTTCTCATCACTGCTTTAAAAAAAAGAAAAAAAAATTCCCTTTTCTGGTCAATTTCCATAAATGTGCTGCCTCTTAATTATAGCAGTGATGCTCAGCATGAATTAAGCACCACTCAGTGCATTCCCCCATTCATCATAATGTCTCGTTACAGAGTGGGTCAGATCACCTAATGTCTCTGCTCCCTTGGGTAGCTTGGGGTTACCTCTAGGTAGTCAGGTAGAGTAGCAGGTTGGCCATTTAATTTCCCCCCACTCTCCATTTCACTCCCTTTCTTGTGAACACAAAAGAACTATAAGCGATCTGTCCCCGGCATTGAAATGCCAACCTTAGTTGGTACTTTGAAAACTGAAAGCCTTTTACAAGTTGAAGAGCAAACTGTGGATGACAGCTCCTGTGGAGCCATTATTGAATTGCAGCCCTGATGACCGCATTACTTTGGATTTAGATAAAAGACTCCATACAAGACAAATGGCAGGAGGACTTCAAACAAGACCATGTCCATACAGTGACAGGAGCAATCCAATGGAAGAAGCTGTTGATTTCCACAAGGCTATATACTATTTCTTTCTGAGTAATCTATATTAAGGAAATGGAGATTGTATATTCATCTATGTAGTCTTTTCTCTAAAAATACAAATGTCCAGTGGTCAAGCCCAAGGCTTCTCCTTTTGCCTGGAAGAGAAATAGTGATATGGGAATATGTTAATCATTTTGTATTGTGTCTTATTTAACCACAATGGCAGTGTGTGTAAAGGTTATAGACTGAGAGTTACAATCTATAATGATCAGATAAAAAGATTAGTCAGCAAATCAATAGTTCCCTGCACCAAGGGGAATCTTGGTATATTCAAGGCAACAATGACTACAAAGGGTACAGATAAACATCGGGCACCTTTATTTAGAGGAAGACTAATTCTAGAGAACTTCCATTCCCTCATTAATTACATCCTGAGCTTCAGGAGGCTGAACTGGGTGAAGAATCATTAGGGGCTTTCGGAATGTGTTGGAAATGTTTCTGGCTTTATTACTGTGCAACAGGAGAGCCTTTCTCTCTGTTGGGCTGGCAGATGTTCAGACAAACCCTGTTCCTCAAAATGGAAAGGGTTTCATGTATAGAACTTGCATGAATTTTTTAGTCTTAAATCTTGGGAGCAAGAATGCAGCAGGCTTTAGCTACAGAGGTACCATCAAAATCGTTTAAAACAGGAATTTAAATGTTAATCTACCTAATAGGGAAATAGTACCCTCCATTTAAGTTTTATCTCCAAATAGCTCTCTATGTTGACATTTTTTAAATATAATTTTATACTTTATAATGTCATTGCTCTCATGAACTTTCATACTAAGGGTTTCCTTTGCCTTTCCTGCTTTATTTGCCATAATCTATCTTCATTCTACCCCTCTCCCCATACACAAGCTAACCCATTGAAAAGTGAATTTGGATTTGCTGAATTTTGAATACACCCTTTGGAGTGGAATGGGGAGCATTGTTTAAATTAAGATCTCTTCTAGAATTACGCATCGCTGCATTTGTTTGCTTATCTATGTTTTTTGAATGAGGGCTTCCTCTTAGCTTCTTTGACTTTGAGTATTTTCCAAAATCAGACTTGCTGCATTCTGGACAATTATTCAGTTATTCAGGAATTTATTAAGATGAAAACAAAACGTCATTGTTAGGAATAGAGTGACATAAAAGACGAAGTTTCCATAAGCTCGAAGCTCTTAAAAATAGCTTCACTAGTGTCTAATAGGTGATTTCTACTAGGTACCAATAATTCATATCAAAAAAGGGGTTAGAAAAAGAATGAAAGAAAACTGACATAATGGATCCCATAAAAACAGTTTGGTTCTCTTGAATTCATCCTCAGACACTACTTAGTATGGCTGCTTTAGGATTTTGTTTTCATTCGCATTTTGCTTGTGAGAACGGGTGTGTATTGATTTACTTCCTCTGGGTCAGGTTATACCCTTAGCTGTACGTGGTCCTGCAAGTTGCTCATATCGAATCCAATAAGAAACACAGCCTGCATTATGTTCTTTAAATACCAAACACCAGAAGCCTGTGTGCACATGTGTGGGAGCCTATGTGCGTGTGTTGTCAGTCTCTGGGAGTTTGTAAACCAACCTAGCTACAGCTGACAGTCTCAAAGAAAGTGTGTGGCCTTTCCCGTTGCCTTTCCAATGTGCTCTTGGCAGCAGCTTCCATTCACTGAGCTCTCCGTGGCTGTGGCTATTTGCGTAGCGGCCGAACCAATGACGAAGGGTTCTTATTAGTTTTTGGTAGAACCAATTAGCAGCCATCTGGCTCCTTGGCTGAGACCTGGTGTCCAGGTAATCCTGTCGCACCTCCAGGGGAGACTAACAGTTGCGACTGTAGTTTAATGAAACACGTTGACTTCAAATGTCGACTTACCTGAAACCTGCAGTTCCTCCGTCTCCTTCCTTCCCTTGCTGTCTCCCTCCCTTCTTTCCTCCTTCCCTTCTCCCTCTTCCCTTGGTTCTTTCTGTCCCTCCCTCCTTCCCTCAGCTCCACCATGAATTTTACACCCTGCAAAGGAACTTCACCCTCCGCCCCGCCCTGGTTCAGGCCCGCATTTTTCTTGCCTGGATTGCAACCCTGGGCTCATAACTGCTCTTGTTTCCCTCCGGCCACTTCCCACCACCCCTACATTTGCGACGCATACTTCATCCCCGCACACTGCAGTCAGGGGCCTTTCTAAAACACAAATCTATGGCAATATTCCTCTCTCCCGGCTCCACACCACATCCAGATAATGATCCAGCTCCTTCACGAGGCGTGGGGACCCTCTCCTGGTCTGGCCCTGGCTGACCTCCCTGCTTCGCCCCCTGCTCCCTCAGGACACCGGCCCTGGCGGCGCACATGCCCAGCACACTGTCTTCTCACACACCCCGCTTTTCCGCACGCTGCATGCCTTCCAAACTCCTTCCCTCCACCTCGTCCTTCACTGGTCCTCTTTCTGGCCTGGCTGGTTCTCATCTCCGTAAGGCTTAGCCATAGCATCATTTACCTTTGAAATCTTCTAAGACTAACTCCCAAGGACTGCTCTACCCAACACCCTTACTACACGCAGACACACACACACACACACACAACACACAGAAACTCACATGTACACACTGACCAAGGCTGAGATCCCATAACATCCCATAACATCCCATTAGCTATACTGCTGCACTAATATGAATTATAATGTATTGGAATCGTTGATTTCCTTAAATATCTCTTCTTCTAGAGCCAGAATTCTTAACCCTTTCATACCATAAGCTTTTTTGACAATATGATGGAGCCCATAGACCCAACCTCAGAAACATGTTTTTAAACACATAGATTAAAATACGATTACAAAGAAAATAAATTATAATGGAACACAGTTATCAAAATATTAATAAAATACATTATGATATAATATTATACATGTTCATTTGTTAAAGCATTAACTAAGAAAGTCCAACAGGTAGTCCACTAATTATTGTAATTTCAAAGTAGTGTTAAGTAAAAACAATATTTTAAGATACCCTCCACCACTCTGATATGATATCTGTAATATCTACTTGTGACAAAGTACTGCTGTGGCTTGTTGTCTATATTTGTAATTTTTAAAAAATGCTAAATTCTAGAGGTAAGTGAAATAAAGCTATAATTATTATTTTAAATCAATTTCATGGAGAACTTGAATTCTAGAATCTTTGTTGTAGTTTTAGACCATAAGGTCTTTAAGTTTGTCATTTTAATACAGTCCTGTCTTGTACAGTATTGAAATATAGTAGGTACTTAAAATATTTGTTGACCAAATCAATGAAGGAATAAATAGTTTAATATTGCATCTAACTTAAACCTCACAAACACCTGTGAATTAGGCTTTATTATTCTGATCACATGCTAAGAAACTGAAACTCAAAAAGGTTAAGTACGATTCCCTAGTCCACAGGGCTTTTAAAACATCTATTCCACCATAACGTTGCCTCCCGGTATGTGCGTCTGATGTATCAAAGAGTCAAGAGAAAGGGGGTGATAACGGGAAGGTTATGCGGCAGCTTCTACAAGAAGTGGTTTCAACCTTCGGTAGCTCTTGGCTTCCGTTATATCAATGCTCTGCCACTACTGGCCAGTGGACTATGTGGCGTCCATCTGGACCATGGGGACAGGCTGAGAATGTGGAGAAGTGTCTGTCACCCACAAGAGCCTGTCTCACAGGGCGGAGTGCTTTACTCAGACCCAGAAACTATCCGAGGATAGGGATAGGAATGGGGTGGAAATGCCACTTCCTCAGCGGCCTGCTCGGAGAGCCGCAGCTGCCCAGACCTCGCTTTTGTTTCGTTAGCTCCCTTTGAGTGGAAGGATAAAAGGAAATGACTGAAACTAGGACACCCTTTTCACGCTCCAGGATGTGAGCAAAGGAATGCGTGGTGCGCTCTCTTCTGCCCTGTGCATTGAAATGCCCAGGCCATTGTGTGGCTCAATGACTCTCCTTTCAGGAAGGGAGCTGTCACTGTGTCTTTCTGTTGTTCTGTTTCGATACAGTCCCTTTGCCTGCTTGAGTTTCTTTCAGTGTCTGGTTTACAAAGAAAATTCTTGATAGCAATGCTTGGGCAGCTTGCTTAAGAAAGAGAGAGAGAGGCCCCTTCTTCACTTCCCAACACACACACACACACACACACACACACACACACACACACACACACACACACTGAAAGAAAGAGGGGGAGGCAGTGTCAGCCCTGGGACTTAGAAAGCTATGCTGATTCAATAATACAAAGTCACTTTAAATACTCCAAACCCTGTTTCCCTGGCAGTGAGAAATCAAACCAAATGGAGTAACTTATGTTGTCGAGCTCTGGGAACTTGCTACAAGGATGGTTAAGCTCTTGACATCTGAAAAGTCTGTGGTTTAAGTGTTTCTTGATCTTTTATTTCTTGACATCTGAAAAGTCTGTGGTTTAAGTATTTCTTGATCTTTTACTTTATACCTACATATTTGATGAGTCAACATGAATATCGGGAATCGCACAATGGTTCCTGCAGGGAGCAGAAGGCAATAAGATGTGCTGTATAATATTATTTATGGAAGGCAGGGAGAACCTGCCTAACTAGGATACTGTAGAATGAACATTAATTTAACTGTAAGGCCACAAGATAACCCTTCTTAGCATCTTTTCATACCATTACAATTGTAAAAACTACTTTAACTGTTTTTTTCTACCTTACTGCTCAGAGAAGAGTGACCACATTATTTATTTATTTTTAAATTTCAAGGCATCTTGCTGTAAATCGTGGACACCATTTTTGCTCATCAATTATGGTACTGAAGACCAAGACTTCGATAACTAAGATGCTAGGGACTACTCTGGAAATCGTTGTCTTTTCCTAGAGAAGAAATTGTGTTGGGGTTAAAGAAAGCAGGTGGAGTCAAGCAGCTCTGTGTGAGAATCGCAGGCATGAGACTGACCATCTGTATGTGTTTCAACAAATTGCTTAACTCCTTTCCTTCACTTCACTCTTTCAAAACATTGTGGTGGTTCAAATTTATAGTCTCTTTAATGGGGTTATTTTGAGAATTAAGTGGGGTAAAGTGTGCACTATGCCTAACTCAGTGTCTGGTACACGGTAGCACTTACCAACAGAAGGCAGCTGGTGTTACCCAGTCTTTTCAACTCCTTGCACTGTGACTGATCTGCAGATGCTACACCATTCAAGAGTATTTAATATTAGGCACGACTGACATTTGTCTACATTTAACTGTTTTCGAAATGAATTTAAATGCATCATTTCCTTTAAGTTTCATAAATTCCAAGAAGTAAGTATCATTACCTTCTGCATTTCACTAGAGTAAGGACACATAATGCCTTCAGGATCCACCTACTTCTCATCAACTGAAGTTTTACCTTAAATGCAGTTGAGTCTCTGATTACTAGAATTACTTTTATTTTCTCACTTCTTATAGTTCCATGTGTTGTCTATAAAAGGTTATACTTTAGTTTGTAGAATAGCTATCTAGAATGCTTATTAAAACAGATTCATTCCTCTCATGCCCCCCACCCCTACCCCCAGACCCTAGAAATTCTGATTCAAGAGATCTGGGGTGGAAAGAGAATGTGCTGCTGGATCAGAGGCCCCATTTTCAGCAGCACTGGCTCAGCTGAGTTCACCACCAGTTGGCATCTCAATATACCTTTGTCACAATTAGTAGCCTAGTTCCAGAAGAAACTTCATGGATATTCTGTGTTGTATTTTTAATTTGTATTTTTTTTGTAAATTATGATGCTTTGCCACCTTAAAAAATGCCTTTCTGGCTGGGAACTATCCCTCCCCGGGCTAGCCAGTTCTTACACGTGGCAAAGGGCTCAGCTGGGAGCATGCCTTTGATATGCAAACCAGGAGTCCAGAGCTTAACCTCCTCCTTCTGGCCCCTGCATGGAGTAAGCAATACCCCTCCTCCTGAATCATCCCAGGGTCAGCTAGGGATGCCAGCAGCCAGAGACCAGCCTACAGCCCAAAGCCCATGGAATTACTCAAACCAGCCAGTTCTAAACTGTTTACCTGCCCTGCTTGGCATTGCCTGTGGAAACTCAGTAAAGCTTTGGCTTAAGGTTTCTTCTCACTCCTATCTCCTGTCGCTTGACCAAAACCTGGCACTTCACTGTGACCCTGCGGTCAGGCTGTGATCCCCTTTCTAGGGGATCTATGACTCTAATAACCTGGTTTTCTTGTCTCTCTTGCCACTGTGCCTAACTGATCATTCCTTAAAAGAGCACAGGACACATGCTTTCTTCAGGCAAAAGGAAGGTGCTGCTCTCTTTGCCAAATGAGCTGGCCTGAGTCACACTTTTGCCACAATCATTCTGTCCGGTATCTAAGCAGCCATGTATAGATTAATGTCATCAGAGACACTGGTGATCGAGACAGCCCTGCCAATCACAGGCCTGGTGCCGGCACGCAGCCTTTTTCGTTGTCTTCTGACAGCAACATCAGCCTCCTGCTGCCCAGTTCACGCCCAGGTCTCTTTGAACCTCTGTGAGCGGCCCTGCTGCAGCCAGGACTCACACCCAGGGCTCACACGGGCCGTGTTTATTGAGCTGCACTATGAGAGACTGTATCCCTGATGGCTCTAGTGCAGCCAAAACAAACTGTCACTTTTAATCCTTCCTGTCACCTCATTAAGTATATGGCAACATTGACAATAAAACACATTTTTGCACCAACACGTGTCACACACACCATCCCAAAACGTAACATTCCCTCCCCTCGTATTCAGGTGTTGCTGTAAATATTCGGCCACTGAAAGATTCATTGAGCAAACATATGTGCCAGGGTACTGCATATAACTGACGAGGCAAAGGACCGTCTCAGAGGACACATAAAGCAATTAAAAATAACTGTGCTTCCAAGCAGGCTACTATCATACAAAGGTCGGGCCCATAAATATGAACAGGGTGGCAGTAATGTCTCTATCCAAATAGACACCCCCTCAAAATTACAGCGGATCAGAACTCAAAGGTTAATGTTAAAAAACCCACAAACTCTGAAGTTTGCCATATTCTCCTCATACTTTATCTTTTTGTGTTTTTTTTTTTTCATCAAAGGTTAATATACGTGAGTACAGTGTATAATTTGATCAAGGCCTAAAGCTTGTTACCAGCCACTATTTTATTCAATGCAAAATATTTATGGTAAATATTTTTGGTCCATATGCTACAATGCAGGAGGTCCAGCCTATTTTCTGTGAAAGGAAAACGTCTTTTGCTTTCCGCCCTCATTTACTAGGCGGCTTGTTTATACATTAACCGCACTGAAGTTGGAATTCCACTCAGAGCCGCAGAGAGACTGATCTGGGGTAATTTTTGCAGTGACACACTGAGTGTGATAATAAGGTTTATGCACGGTTGTAAAGAATGTGCTGACAAGACAGAAAAGGAGCAGAGGAGCCACCTCGCTCTGCACAGCGCTCATTTTTATATACATTTAAAAAAATCCTGCTACACCTGAGTCCGATTCAAACAGCAGTTCTTCCGCCCGCTGTCTTCCATGAACAGACATATTTTAGAGTGTATAGAAAAATCCCAGCCCCGGTGGACTGATTGGCTAAAATTTCAAGTTCTGTGCACATCAGCGGATCATAGGCTCCTATGTTACCACTCAAGGTGTCAGGCGCCATGAAGAACTATTCCCTCCTGCAGGAATCGCTGCAGCCGGCCTTGGGGGGGAGCAGGCGATGCAGCAAGCAGGGAGGGGTGCACAGAAGGGCTCCCCCAGTGGGAGGCGCTGCCCCCTCTGGGAAGGAGCGCCGGCGAATTGGCCAAGGGTCCCTTTCCAGCGAAGGGAATTCTGGCCTGAGAGCAGGTTGTGTTGCAGCATGTAAGCCACCTCTACCCGTCCATGCTGCTGGGACTTTGGGGAGCATGTTGATAAGAGGGAAAGAACACAGCTCACAGTCAACTCCTTCCTCTTAACGACAAAGAGGCGACAATGACCAACCCACCGAGCCATGACTTCCTCCTGAGCCTCCAAGGCTTCGGGTCAGCTTTCTAGGGGAGAGAAAACCAGCTCCAATATCTCTCTCCCAAACTTTACCAAGCTCGTTCCTCGCTAAATAATAATAATAATAATAATAGTAATAATAATACAACTCCCCAAGAACCCCAATCACTTTCTGTTCAACCTTAGCCTTTTGACTAAATGCATCTGTATTAGTTTGCTAAGACTGTTATTACAAATCACCGCAAATTAAGTGGCTTAAACAAAGGAATTTCTTATCTCACAGTTCTGAGGTCAGAAGCCCCAAATCAAGGTGTCAGCGTAGTTGGTTCCTTCCGGGCCATAAGGGAGGATCTGCTCCAGCTCTCTCCGCTTGGCTTGTAGATGGCCATAACTTCCCAATATCTTTTCACATTGTCTTTCCTCTATGTATGTCTCTGTGTCCAAATTTCCAGCTAGCTCTTTTTTTCATAAGTGCATCAGTCATGTTGGATTAGAATCTTAATAATCTCATTTTTACCTCTCTAAAGACCCTATTTTACATTCTCGGGTACTTTGTGGTTAGGACTTCGTCCTGTGGATACTGAGGAAACAGAATTCAACCCATAACAGCATCATCTACTTAAATAACTGCAACAACAACACAAAACTAGCATCTTCCCACTGATGCTATCCCATCCTTTGCTGACCTTCTAGGGGAGAAGTCCCTCACACTCCTGTGAGTCTCAGAGCACAGCTTCTGGAGACAACAGTGCATTTTTTCATCAATATTAAAGATGCTCCTGAATTACTACATTTGCTAATATTTGCTTCTTACAAATTCTTTACAACCAGCTATGCATCTATTTCTCTCCCATATTCTCATCTACCCACCTCAAAAGGAATCCTAGCATCTGACTGCTCCTTTTGCAGCTGGCTCACAGATGTTGTTCTCAAATCAAATTTTGGTGTGACTGTGGATTACTTCTATATCCACATGGGCCAACCACCCCAAAATCTACCCATTTGCCCTTGGACCTCTTCAACTCAAGTGACCTTCAGCTGCAGTCCACTGACACTGCCTAATCATTTGCAAACACTACCTAACCTGCACCTTGTATACGTGCATCCCTCAGCTCTGGACTTTTAGGCTCAAATACTCTATCCATTATATGCTTATGTCAGTTTTCTCATTTCTCTTTCTTTATATAGCAATTACCGAATTATGTTGTTAGGTGGAGCATTTGTGTTTCATTGTGTTAGGATTTACACAGAGGAAGATTAAATGGTGTGTAGTCAAATAAGTTTAGAGAACAGGGTTAATAAAAGTTGAAACGTTTCTTTACTTAAGAAATTCAGTACACTAATATTTATTCTGAATAATTAACATTTTGTGACAACTTTAACTGAATTTATCTTAGCAATTAAAAACTAATAATGAAGCCTGGTGATCCACAGACCACCAGTTTGGGAATTACTGGATTGCAACTGGTCTTTAATTCATAACCCTACACCCACCTTCTCCTTCATTCTATTTATTATCCTGAGTGTTCTTGGATATATCACTTACTCCCGTCTTTTGCTAAATAGTCCTTCCATCCAGTCTTATGTCCAAATCCACGCTACACCTCCATGCCCTGTCTAGTCCCACATATAAGTTCATGTTCCCCATCTTTCAGGAAGCCCTCAGAGCTGCAGACAGGAAAATCCATGCTAACCCCTTTTCCAATTTCACCCAACAGATAATACATTTATCACTATTTTCTAGGTCACCTGCTCCCCCACCACCCCCTCATCTTTGACATCGCCAGGAAAAACAACACTAATTGCCATTAGGTTGGGATTTGCTTAGCTCACAAACTTCTTGCTTTCTGTTCCTAAAATGATGAAGCAGCATGCACGGACACAGGCCTTCTTTCACTGTTCCCTTCATATTCAGTGAAAAGTAATTCCTTCCTGAAGGGAAATCGATGCTCCCAGCCTTGCTCTCTAATCCCCCCGCCTTCTCAGGGATCACCTCCAACCCTTTCCCTCTGTCTCTCCTGTATCTTCAACCTTTTCTCTTCTAGTTCTTTCTCCTAGATTATTAAACCTGATCAAAAGGCTTTTTTTTTTTTTAAAGTTTCTTTTTCTTTTTTACAATTTCATTCTTGACTTTAGAAACCTGATTTTCCTTTTCAAAAAAGTAACCTACCCTTGTAATTTCCATGTTCTTATCTGCAATAACTTTCTCAATGTTCTAAAAATCTAGGCTCTTCCATCAGCATTAGATTAAAACTGCAAAGACATCTATTTGCACCACTCATTGCACACAGAGAAGGGAAGAAAGTGTGGACTTTGGGCCTATAGACTAGGGTTTCAGTTTTAATTTTTCAGCTTTTTAGCTTTGTGGCTCATTAGGCTTCAGTTTTTGTTCTGTTAAGGGGCAATGGCAACAATGACTTCATCTAAGCAGGATCTTTGGGATAATAAATTAGATATAATATAAAAGGTTTCTAAGAGGTGGTCAATAGTGTTCACTCACCTGCCAGGCAACCCTCCTCTCCCTCACTCCTTTGACACTGTTGGTTGCAGACTCATTGAAATTCTCCCTCCCTGTTCAGGGAGCACCACAGTCTCCTGAGACTCCTCTTAGGGCTTTGGTTGCTCTAACTTGTCTCCTTTCCTTCACACTTAATGTTGATATCTGTCAAATATTTTCCCCCTTGAGTGTTCTTTTCTTCCTAATCTAAATTTTCTCAAAGTTTCAACTTCCATTTTCTGAGAATTCACATTAAAAAAAAATATCTGCAACCTGAGCCATTTGTCTGACTCTAAACTAGCATATCTAATTGTTTACTGAACATCTCCACTTGAATATCCCACAGAAATTCAACGTTAAAACATGCACCAGGGCAACCTTTGTTTGCTTCACTACAAAGCTGTCCCTTTCTTGTATGCTTTTGTCTCAATAAATGACACCACTATTATTATACATAAGATCATTTTAGGTGCTATACAACCATAGCAGTAGATACCATTGAATTACATAATGAAAATAATATTCCCTTTTTTATTTTTTTTATTCATTCCCTTTTTTATTTTTTTTATTCAAGTCCTTCAAGTTACATCAAGAATAAAGTTTCTGTTTTAGACAAAATATATCTTTAGTGTTTCTGTAGCACTTCAGATACTCCCATTTTAATAAAGATAAGTTTCAACACTTTTAACAAGTTAAACTTTAAGAGGGTTGACTTTGTCAATTTTATATTAACATTCTATGTATGATAAATGATGCTTGTCTTACATTTGTAGCATGAATACAGTTTTATATACACATGTATTTACATGTCAATAGTTAATTTTAAGAAAAATATTAAATTAGGATGCATTGCTATGCTAAGATATGGAAAATCGGGAGAGAGATATGCAAATGATGATGTTTGGGGAAACACACTCTAACTTATCTTTTTCTCTCAAGACCCACTGGTACTCCTTAGCATACTTTTGCATAAGTTTTTACCTGAGATACTTACAATTATTTTCTATTTGTAATCCTTCCCTCTTGTCTCACTTCCCTCCAATTTATCTTCTAAGTTACTGCCAGGATAAATATTGAATAGTCTGGATTATAGCACAGTGCTTCCTGTGATTAATATCCTTCATTGAGGTCTTGTTGATTTTTTCTTCTCGCTACCCTACCGAATTTTGATCAGACTGCACCCTGCACTCTCCATGTTCTTAAGTCCTGAAGTGCCTGCTCTCTCCTATTGGTTCTTTAATGCTCAAGGATTCCTGCATGATCATAGTGAGATAAACATTTCCATATCCTATCCCATCCTTCTCCAGGGTAAAATGATAAAGGAAATTTTTAAGTAGAAAATTTTTTCTTTTTGATTTTTGTTGTTTTTGGAGAATGAAAGAGTGGGAAGCATGTAAAGGACTCAGAGAATGTACAACACCCACAAGTGTGCCTACCAACAAGTGAACCAACTTCCTCAAGACATAGGATTAGCTAAATATCAGTGAACAATAAACCAATAAAACAGTTCCCCAAGCAGCTACTTTTTTTTTTCATTTTTTAAAATTTATCTTTATTGTTGAGAGTATTACAGGTATCCCATTTTTCCCCCCAATTGACCCCCTCTCCAAGCCTTCACCCCATTATTAACTGTGTCTATGGGTTATGCATATATGCATATAACTTCTTTGGTTAATCTCTTTCCACCCTCCACCCCCCTCCCATGCATGATCATCTGTTGCATGCATCAATGTCTCTGGGTCTATTTAGTTCCTCAGATTCTTTTGTTCATTAGCTTCTAAATAATTTTTTAAAAATATATCTTTATTTATTTCAGATAGAGGAAAGGAGAGGGATAGAGAGAGAGAAATATCAATGATGAGAGAGTCATTGATTGGCTGCAGCCCACAACCTGGGCATGTGCCCTGACCGGGAATTGAACCCCAATCTCCTGGATCCTAGGTCGATGCTCAACCACTGAGCCATGCCTGGCCAGGCATCATTAGCTTCTTCTTAAAGAAGACCCTTCAACCTTTCCTGTAGTGCTTTTCTGGGTAGAGCAATCTTTGCTGGTTGTAGTTCCATGTTTTTCACCACTTTGAATATTTCTTGTCACTCTCCTCTGGCCTGCAAAGTTTCTGTTGAGAAATCAGCTGACATTCGTATGGGTCCTCCCTTGTAGGTAACTAACTGCTTTTCTCTTGCTGCTTTTAAAATTCTCTTTGTCTTTATCCTTTGGAATTTTAATTATGATGTGTCTTGCTGTGGGCCTCTTTGGGTTCCTCTTGTTTGGGACTCTCTATGCTTTCTGGACTTGTAAGTCTATTTCTTTCCCCAGGTAGGGGAAGTTTTCTGTCATTATTTTTTCAAATAGGTTTTCAATTTCTTTGTCTCTTTCTTCCCCTTCTGGCACCCCAATAATACTAAATTTTGGCCTTTTGAAGTTGTTCCAGAGGCTTCTTATACTATTTTCATATTTCTGGATTCTTTTTTCTTTTTGCTCTTCTGGTTGGGTGTTTTTTGTTTCCTCATGTTCCAAATTGCTGATTTGATTCTCAGCATCCTCTACTCTACTGTTGATTCCACGTAAATTATTCTTCATTTCAGTTCCTGTAGCCTTCATTTCAAATTGGTACTTTATTATGTTATTGATTTTCTCAGTTATTTCCCTAATAGTCTGCTTAAACATCCTTATAAACAAAATTCTGAACTCTGTATCTGTTAACTTGCTTGGATCTATTTCATTTAATTCCTCTTCTAGAGATTT
This sequence comes from Miniopterus natalensis, assembly GCF_054644295.1. Taxonomy (NCBI): domain Eukaryota; kingdom Metazoa; phylum Chordata; class Mammalia; order Chiroptera; family Miniopteridae; genus Miniopterus; species Miniopterus natalensis. Next base: position 189,825,138 of record NC_142081.1, on the reverse strand, counting down.
CGTTTGTTCTTTCCTTTGTGACATGTTTCTTTGCCTCCGCATTTTGGCTGCTTCCAGGTGTTTGTTTCTATGTATTAAGTAGAGCTGCTATGTCTCTTGGAATTGGTAGAGTGGCTTTGTGTAGTAGGTGTCCTGTAGGGCCCAGTGGCTCAGCCTCCCCAGTCACCTGAGCTGGGCCTTCTAGGTGCTCCCCTGTGTGGACTATGTACACTGTCCTGTTGTAGTTGAGCCTTGGTTGCTGTTGGTGTCACTGGGAGGAACTGACCCCCACGCCAATCAGCTGTGCGGACCAGCTGCAACTACAGCCAAAGAGCTGCTATGCTGGAGACACCCTTATGGAGAAGGATTTACTCAGTGGAGCTTTGGTGTTCACCAAGTGCACCCCTTGAGTGTCACTCGTGGATGTGGTAGGGTTGTAATCCAGCGAGGTCCTGTCTGACCACCAGGGGCACTGTCTCTAGGGCCTCCCAGGAGGTGCACAGTCAGCCTCTGCCAGTGCCTTGCCCAGGGCCACCCAGCATGAGCTACTCAGCAAACCGTAGTTGGCTGCTCCTTGTGCTGGGCTTGGAGGTGCCCAGGAGAGGCCCAGCTATGAGCCAGTGCAGCTGCCGCTAGTGCCAGGCCTGGGGCCGCTTATCAAGCCGTATGGGGCAGCTGCTGCTTGTTTGAGAGATTTTAGGAAAGTCCTGAGCATGAGGCTCGAGAGGCCCCTTGCACAGAAAAGCCCCTGGAAATGGCCTGGATGAGCTGCAGGCGGGGAGGGGCGGGGCCTCCGGGAATCACGGGGCGGGGCCAAAGGTGCGAGTCAGGTGCTGGCGACTCAAACATGGCGCCTGCCTGCCGGCTGTGCGGGGAGGACCCGCCACAGGAGCCATGGCCTCCGCCCGCCCTTCTGCCCGGGAGGAAGCCGCCCTCCGCCTCTCGCCCGGATCTCAGGCAGGTTAGTTCCCCCCGGAGTGTCCCGGGTCCTTTCAGGCTGCTGCCCGGCGCTGGGCTCAGAGGGAGCATCCGAGTGAGTCTGCGCCGGGCCCTTTAGAGGAGCCGCTGGGGCTCCCGCAGCCTCCCCGACCCTCAGGGACAGTCCCCGCCGGTTTCACAGCCCGGAGTTGTGGGGACGTCTCTTCCCGGCCCTGGAGCCCTGGGCTGGGGGCCTGCTGTGGGGCTGGGACCCCTCGCTCCTCCGGGAAGCCTCTGCCTCTGAGATTCCCTCCTGGGTTCAACTGCGGCACCAGGTGTGGGCCCGCGGCCCAGTCTCCAGGATCCAGCCCCGACCCGCCTGCGTCTCCCCTTCAGCTCCCTGGTTGTGGGGCTTCAGTGGAGCCAGATCTCAGGAGGCTCTGAGTGACGGTGGTTCTGTGTTTTAGCTGTAATTTTGATGTGGTTGCGGGAGGAGGCGGGCGCAGCTGTTACCTTCGCGCCATCTTGTTTCTCCTCCATCAGCTGTTTTTAATGTGGGTTCTGAATTGCAACATGAGAATACACTTTTTTTTTTTTTTTTTTTTAAATTGAGGTATATTTAAAATATAATACATTAGTTTCAGGAGTATAACATAATCATTCAGTATTTTTTCTTTTTTTTAAAATATATTTTTATTGGTTTCAGAGAGAGAGGAAGGGAGAGGGAGAGAGAAACAGAAACATCAATGATGAGATTCATCGATCAGCCGCCTCCTGCAAGCCTCTGACGGGATCAAGCCCACAACCCAGGCATGTGCCCTGACCAGGAATCGAACCCTGATCACCTTCATCCTAGGTTGATGCTCAACCACTGAGCCATATCAGCTGAACTTTTCTTTCTTTTTTTTAATTAAATTTTTTTGGTGACATTGGTTAATAAAATTACATAGGTTTCAAGTGTACAATTCAATAATCCATCATCTGCATATTTCATTATGTGCTCAGTATTTATAAATATTGCAGAGTGATCACCACACAGTCTAGTTAACATCCGTCACCATATATTTTTTTTTCTTGTGATGAGAAGTTTTAAGATCTATTCTTTTAGCACCTTTCAAATGTGCAATAAGATAGTATTAACTCTAGTTGCTATGCTGTGATTTATTTTATAACCGGAAGCTTGTGTCTTTTGACTCCCTTTACCCATTTACCCCCCACCTCTGACAACCACCAATCTGTCCTCTGTATCTATAAGCTTGTTTTTGTTTGTTTGTTTGTTTGTTTAGATTCCACATATAAGTGAGATCATATGGGATTTGCCTCCCTCTGACTTATTTCACTTAGCACATTGCCCTCAAGGTCCACCCATGTTGATGAAATGGCAAAATTTTATTCTTATTTATGCCTGTATAATATTCCTGTGTGTGTGACATTTTCTTCATCCATTCATCTACCTTATTGGCTAAATTTATTCCAAGGTATTTATTCTTTTGATGCAACTGTAAATGGGATCAGTTTCTTAATTTATCTATCTTATGGTTTATTAGTATATAGAAATACAATAGATTTCCATATATGAATCTTGTATACTGCAACTTTACTGAATTCATTTCTTAATTCTAACAGTTTTTTGATGTAAAAATAGATTTTAAGAGGCAATTCCAATACTTTAAAATGCCAAATAATACTCATGATCTAAAACACTAGATTACAACTAAAAGTGTAGAAATATATAAAAGAAAGTAAATTCGTTTTAATTATTAAGGGATAGTGATTATGTACATGCCATTTAAAAATATTTTAGGATAGTTTATATTTATAGAAGAATTGTAAATATAGTACTGAGGGTTACCATAAAACCTGCATTGTTTCCACTATTAACATTTCACATGTATTAATTTAATGGGTCATTTGCTACAATTCATGAACTACTATTATCCATTATCATTAAAGTCCATCCTTTATTCAAAATTCCTTGGACATTACATATGTCCTCTTTTTGGTTCCAGGATCCCATAGACTCCTTGGGCTCCTCTTGACATTAATATTTTCTATGATTTTCCTGCTTGACAGTTTTGAGGAGTACTGGTGAGATATTTTGTCCAATGCCCTTCAAAGGGGCTTGCCTGATGTTTTTCTAACGATTAGATAAGGATTGTAGGTTTTGGGGAGGAAGACCAAAAGTGCCATTTTTATTACTTAATGTTAGCTTTGATCATTTGACTAAGGTAGTATTTGTCAGGTTTCTTGGCAGTAAAGTTACTTTTTTCTTCCTCTCTTTCAATGCTATACTCTTTAGAGGAAAGTGATTATGTGTTGTGCAGGCTCAAGTGGGGTATTATGGTTCCCTTTCTTTTTTAAAAAATACGTATTTATTGATTTCAGAGAGAGGAAGGGAGAGGGAGAGAGAGATAGAAACATCAATGATGAGAGAGAATCATTGATTGTTTACCTTCTGCATGCCCCCTCCTGGGGATTGAGCCCAAAACTTGGGCATGTGCCCTGACCAGGAATCAAACTGTGATCTCTTGGTTCATGGGTCTATGCTCAACCACTGAGCCAGGCCAGCAGGGCATGGTCCACTTTCTTAAGGCTGTGTTGTCTGCATACATTATACAAATTATAAAAATAATTTAGGTGGCTGGGAAATCACAGGATGGAGTGCAGAATATAACCCAACAATCTACTGTACTAAACATTTAGGAAACAACCTCACTAAAGATGAGAAAAAATGTGCTGATCTAAGTAGCTTTGGAAATTAGTGGCATCTGTAAGACTAAAGACAAGAACAGTACATAATTACTGTAATTTAGTTGATAATGTTGTTTCCCACAAGGATATTAGTTTAAAATTATCATACTGCTATACATATATACAAGAATTGAACAATTAAGTAAATGGATAATAGAAATTGGGTGCCAGGTGGGAAGTAAGAATTTACAGATAAGCAAGGGAAAAAAGGCTATAGTAATCTCTGCTTTAATGGATTGGAATTGAGGACATCACTATGAACTCACATTTAATGTAATATATATATACAGATAGTAAGAGATAGAAATATTTATGGATGTGTATATACCCAGGTTAATATGCACACATTTATTTCTTTGCTCTCCTAGCTGAAAAAGCCTAGCAACAATGATATCCCAGTTACCAACAACTTCATCTTGTTATCAAGTACCATTCTTCGATAAGGGGATCTAGGCTCCTTGGAGAACTGACTAATTCAGAGACAGGGACAGGAAATACAAAAGGTAAGCCGGATGTATTTTACGGTGCCAGAGTTAAGAAAATGCTAAGAAAAAAATTGTAGGCCCTGTTATGATGGCTATATCAAAGGATCCGAGACATTGAGACTATGGGCAATGCCAGTCCCCGACTTCATTCTTCTCTATTGTGTTGGCTGCTCTGGGTCTTTTGGTCTTCATACAAACCTTAGAATCAGTTTGTCAACATCTACAAAATAGCTTGCTAATATTTTAAATGGGCTGTATTGAATTTGTAGATAAAGTTGGAAGAATCAGCACCTGAACAATGTTGAGTCTTCTAAACCATAGATATGGAATATCTCTTCATTTATTTAGATTTTAGTTTTTTTCCTCAGAGTTTTGTAGTTTTCCACATATAGATCTTATAGATGTTTTGTATATGTATATTTAATATTTAATTGTTGATGTTAATGTAAATGGTATTGTGCTTTACTTTCAAATTTGAATTTTTCATTGTTGGTATAAAAGAAAGCAATTGGATCTTATATATTAACCTTGTATCCTGTGACCTTGCTTTAATCACTTATTAGTTCCTGATTTTTTTGTCAATTTAGAGGGATTTTCTACATAGAAATTCCTATCATATGTGAAAAAAGACAGTTTTATTTTCCAATTTTATACCTTTTTATCATTTTTTTTCATCCTTACCCGAGGACATGTTTATTGATTTTAGAGAGAGAGGAAGGGGAGAGAGAGAGAGGGAGAAATGTGAGAGAGCAACATCCATTGGTTGCCTCCCATATGTGCCCCAACCAGGGACTGACCCACAGCCTAGGTATATCCTCTGACTGGAAATCAAACCACACCTTTTTTTGGTGTGGGGAACAACACTCCAACCAACTGAGCCACCCAGGCAAGGCTAGATTTTTTTTAATAGAAATAAGGAAATTACACTCTATTGCTAATTTTCTGAGAGTTTCTATCATGATTGTGTGTTGGATTTTGTCCAATGCGTTTTCTGTGTTAATTGATATGATTTTTCTTCTTTACCCTGTTGACATCATAGATTACATACACTGATTTCCAAATGTGGCACCAGCCATGCCTACTAATAATAAATCCTACTTTGTCAATTTGTATAATTCATTTTGTACATTGTTGGATTCGTTTTGCTAATATTTTGTTGTGGATTTTAAAACTTAATTTCATAAGAAATATTGGCATGTAGTTTTCCTTTACTTTTATGTCTCTATCTGATTTTGGTTTAGTATAAGGCTGGCACCACAGAATGACTTAGAAAATTTTCATTCCATTTCTATTTTCTAAAAGAGATTGTTAAAAGTTGCTATTTTTTCTTCATTAAATGTTTGATAGAATTCACCAATGAAAACATCTTGGTTTAGTGCTGTCTGTTTTAGATGATCATCAGTTATTTTGCCCATTTTCTTTAATAATTGTAGGCCTATTCAGATTATTTATTTCTCCTTTTGTGAGAATTATGGTAATTTGTGTCTTTCAAAGAATTGGTCCGTTTTATCTGTTGTCACATATATAGGCCTAGAGTCATTCATAATATTATTATCCTCTTAATGTCTATGGGATCTGTGGTGATGACATCTCTTTTACTTATGGTATTAGTAATTCATGTCTTCTCTCTTTTTTGTTGTTAGTCTAGTTAGAGGTTTATCAGTTATATTGATTTTTTAAAAAGAAACAGCATTTAGTTTTACAAACTTTATTTTCTGATTTTAATTTCATTTATTTCTGCTTTAATTTGTACTACTTATTTTCTTCTGTTTGCATTAGAATTAAATTGCTATTATTCCCTTTAGTTTTCCCAGATAGAACCTTAGATTATTAATTTTAGACATTTTCTCTTTCTAAATATATGTATTCAATGCTATATATTACTTTATAAACACTGCTTTTGCTGCATCCCACAAAATATACGACTTAGTAAGTTGTATATTTATTTTACTTAGTCCAAATTATTTGAAAACTTCCTTTGAGTTTTGTTGTTGTTATATGACTCGAGTTATTTAGAATTGTGTTGTTTGAGCTCCAGATATTTTAAGATTATCCAGCTGTCTTTCTGCTGAATTCTAGTTTAATTCTACTGTGATCTGAGAACATACTTTGTATGACTTCTATTCTTTTAAATGTGTTAAGGTGTCTATCTTTGAGCTGGAGAAGAATCTGCATTTCACTGTTGTTGAATGCAGTATTTTATAAATGTCAAATAGATCCAGCTGATTAATGGTGGTGTTCATTTCAACTACTACTTTATTGATTTTCTGTCAGCTGTATCTATTAATTACTGAAAGAATGTTATTCAAGTCACTAACTATAATGGTGGACTTGTCTATTTCTTCTTGCTTTTCTATCAGTTTTTACTACATGTATTTTAATGTTTGGTTTTAGGTGCATAAACATTAATGATTATTATGTATGTCTTCTTGAAGAATTAATTTCTTAATTACTATGTAATACCCTGATACTTTTTTTTTGTTCTGAAGTTTGCTTTGTCTGAAAATAGTATAGCTACTTCTACTTTTTTTTATTAGTGTTAGCATGGTATATCTTTCCCATCCCTCTCCTTTTAACCTATTGCATCATTATATTTAAAGTGGGCTCTTGTAGACTACTTATAATTGTGCCTTGATTTTTAAGCCAGTCTGACTGTCTTTTAATTGTACTTAGACCATTTACACTTAATATGATTGTTGATATATTTTCATTAGTATCTACCATGTTTATAATTGTTTTATATTTGTTGCACTTGTATTTTATTTCTGTGTTTAAAGATTTCACCCTTTCTTTCTGCTTTATATGACTTTAATTGAACATTTTTATGGGGCTCTATTTTTCTCATATCCATATGTTATCATCACCTAAATCATTGTTACTCTTATTTCTTTGAACAATTATCTAGTAGACAATCATCTATTAGATCAATAAAAATGAAAAAAATGAAAAAATATTCCTTTATGTTGTTCCCAGTCTCTGAAAACATTTTTTTTCTTTTTACATTTCTTACAGGACAGGTTTTCTGTCAATGGATTTCATAAAAGCCTTTGTTTCTCATTTACTTTTGAAGGATAATATCACTGGATGTAGAATTTTAGAATTTGTTTATGTTTTTCTGTCTACACGCTAAATATTTCACTCCACTTTCTTCTTATTTGCATTGTTTCTGATGAGAAGGCTGCAGTAGTTCTTATACTGTAGCTAAAGCACTGTTTTTCTTCCTCTGGCTTTTGTCTTTTTCTTTCAGCATTTTTTTTTTTTTTTTTTTGGCCTTTTATTTCTTGCAGTTTGAATATGATTTGCTTATGTGTAGGTTTTTTTTTTTAATTAAAATTTATCTTGTTTGGTGTTATCTGAGCTTCCTGGATGTCTGGTTTGATGACTTTCTTGGAAAGCAGAGCTTTATTATGGAGAATGCTCTGCCTATATTTCAAATGGTTTCTTTCCTCCTCCCCCTGCCTGAAACCCAAGAAAATGTTTCTTGTATCTTCAACTTAAGAACATTTGTGTGGACATAAAGTCTATACAAATATGTTAGTGTGAGGGGTGGAGGGGTCGAAGACTGCAGCGCTAGGGATTTCTCATTTATATTAAGCTATACTTAGCCTTCAGCAGTTTGTCAAAATTACCTTTTAAGCATTCTTACCACTTTGTGACTCCAATATGTAGATGATCTTGGCTGTGATTTTCTCCTGTCTCCTAAGTCTTCTCCTGTCTCTCTAGTTTTGGGAGTTGTGGTTTTCCCTGTGACAGCCTGATGGGTCTAAGAAAAGTTCTTGATTTTCAGTTTATTCAGCTCTCTTCTTGTTGCAAGGATGCGAGTGATGACTCCTGAGTACTTAAATGATGAATCTCAAACCAGAAGTCCTGCCTTTGTTTCCCGAAGATATTTTCACCGGATATAAAATTCCAAGTTGACAGTTTTCTCTCTCAGTGCTTTAATGATATTGCTCTACTGTCCTCTCATTTGATTTGTTTCCAATGAAAAATATACCCTCATCTTTTTCTTAGAACATAGAAGAAGAAATAAAACAAGCTGGAGTCTGAGAAGAGGGAGAAAAACACTTTAAAATCGCATGAAACATTTATTTAAAGATGAATTACCACATCTGGAACTAGAAAGATGGGATAATATGTCATTCTGAGGAGGAGAACTCTGGCACTTTAGCTGCTAGGCTTGTGATGGTTTTGTCACCTTAAATACATTTTGGGTCCACAGAACTGAGTAAAAAGTGAGGTTTAAACAGAGTTTTGCTCCCATGACTTTATAGATAAGGAGGTGAGTCACTGTTACCTTGGGAAAGAGAACACTTTTCCAAGATAAGTGATAAAGAAATGTATACTAAAATATGGTCAGCTTTAGAAGCAGTCTCAATAAATCAGGCACTCAGGCCCCAAGTTGAAGTACATGGCAGGAGAAATGACAGACATGACAGTGGTTTTAAAATCTTTTTTTTTTTCTAGAGAGATAGAAAGCAGCATCTTATAAATCAAACATAAACTAAATAATACTTATCACAGTGGAAATGTGGGCAGTAAGCGGCAATGCCCTGAAGAACTTTGGTTACTTTTTTTTAAAATTCTTGAATTAAACAGTATATTTAATGATTTACTGATAAATGAATTTCCTCAATTACAGGATTAAGTCCCAGGGATTTAAAAAGTCTCATACATACAACTATTTGCTTCTAAGACCAGCAATGTCAAAGGGCACAACATGTTTGATCTCGCCACTAGTGGCCGTTTTCTTGAGTTAAATGAACACAATATAGAATGTGCTCATGATATTCTTCTATTTATTTTTTATTTTATTATTTTTTTAAATTTATATTTATTGTTGAAAATATTACAGAGGCCCCCCCCTTTTTTTCCCATTGACCCCTTCCACCCTGCACCCACTCCCCGCCCCAGGCCTTCACCACACTATTGTCTGTGTCTGTGGGTTATGCATACATGTGTATAGATTCTTTGGTTATATTCTTAATTTGTATTAATATTTTGCTCAATGGCAGGGAAAGTTTGATGTAGTCTCCACTTTAGCCTCCAAAAAATTACACACTAATAACCAACAAAACTGCTGTAGAAAACCTAACAACTTTGGAAGCATAATAAATACATTGCACTAATGTCTAACCTGAAAGTAGAGTATTGTAATAGACATCTTGGTGCGTGAAGGCATCCAAGTGAGAAATAAGTTCAGAGTCTGGCATATCTCCAGAGGGAAAAGTGTCTAGATAGGGGTATGTAAATCATGATTCTATTTGTGAGTAATTTTGTTTATTCACCCCAAAAAAGCATGTAGTATATATCACACACATTTCACTGGGAAAAAGTAGTGACTCAAGATCTATTGCTTTGTTTTGCAAGGAGTTTAAATTCCGAAAGAATATATAGACTAGTAAATAGTTATCAAATACAGAAGGCCACCTTTCCTCATGGGGATAGTTCCAAGCTGCCAAGAAGGTACACAGAAACCCTGCATGGGTGAGGAGGGAGAAAGGATGCCCATCTAATTAGAAGAAAAGATGCTGAAGTGAAGAGTAACAATCTGACCATTTCTCCAACTCACTATTTTCATAGGTTTCATAACAAAAATGGGAAGTTTTAGAAAGATAGCCCAGAATTTCCCAAAGTCAGGTCATCATCAAACTGTATTTTCAAATTTGGCCATGTCCTGTTCCAACCTTACTATTACTTAATGTTCTTTACATTGATATGCTTTTTAATTTAAATAATTTTATATGAAAAGGAAGTTTATATTGCCAGCATAAATTCAAGTCAGTTACATAGGAAGCAACCACAGGAAAGATAAAATGGAAACACAATGTTTTAAACTCGGTTGCCTAAAGAAGCTTTGAGTACAAGAAATTGGGTAAAAATTTAAGATGTATTAAAAATGGGCAAGACTGAACTGAGAATTTCTCCTTGTTTTAATAAGAAAGACCAAGAGAGAATTGAGATTATATCTTTCTATTTGATTTGAATTTTATGTACCACAAACTAAATCTACCTCAAATACTGGCTAAAATTATTCATTACATAACACCATAACACGTATTCTATGATTTAGAAATGGCTGGTCTCTATGGAACAAACATTTAGGAGGAGTAAGGTGAATCCTAGAGCTACAAGAAGAATAGAAAGTCAGAAAATCTAATTTTTTACAGTAAAATTATATCATTTTATTTAAAGAAAAGTTAGGCATCAAGAAGTCCTGCCACACTCTGAATATCAGGATCCGTCTGACAGTATCTGTATTTCCAGGTTATATTCTGACCTTTCCACTATTAGATCCCATATCATTAGTTTGAGTTGGAGTCAGGCTCTGTAATTTCCAGACACTGGTTCCTCCTCTAGAGTACAGAGTCCCTGGAGAATAACCGAGCTCATGTGTAATTCCTCTTATACTAGATATAAATTCACCTGTGGCTCTCTCAAAAAAGAATGAACAAAAGTGATGTGATAGGAATAGCTCCAGTCTTCTCTAACTTATAACAAGTGGGACTCAATCCCAGGCTTGTGGTCTTTAATTGTTTTTAGCAGCACATGCCTTGGGATTCACCTGCTAACTGAAAAGCAGTGTGTCCCCCAGGCTCCTGGGAGATGCCTGAGAAAGCTGTAGTTCCAGGGCACAGAGAAAGTCTCCGTTTGGTTTCTCACTGCTTTCTAAGGGTCTGGAGATGGCTACTCTCTTCTCTTTTCCAGTTTAAACTTCCTCAGCTACTTCAAGCTCTCATTGGGACTTTGCTCGTATTACCTTTCTTACTTGAGTGATCCTCATCTGAGTGGACCTTGGTTTGCTAGTATCTCTCATTATGTGTGGCCCCCACCAAAATGAGTCCCAGTTCTGCAGTCAAGGGAAAGATAAAAGCAACAGCACTTTAATGAGCTCCTCCTGATATTCCTTGGAGAAATTTTCTGTGTTGCCTGGTATCTCTCTAACATAAAGAGGTGGAATGAGCAGCAGTAGTGGAGGGTACATCCAAGTGAATAATCCTGAGCTGCTGGACACTGAGCTTCTGAGTGGCAAGGACCTAATAAAGTGTGTGTGAAGCTGTGATGGGCAAGGGGATAAAGAAGATGCTGATGGATTGGCTGGGAAACTTAAGATGGGTCATTGCTCTGACTGGAGGATGTGACTCTGTAGCTGAAGGCAACTGAGCAGCACCCAGACCAGGGATGGTCTAATGGTAACAGCCTAGTCTTTGGAAGCATAACAGCACTCCAAGAAGAGAGGTGATGCTGAGAGCCTGGACCCTGTCAAATGGACAGATCACAAGATCCCCAGTGTCAGACAGCAGCAGCACGTCCCAGCAGAAAACCCAGAGATTGAACCAGATGTATATTTCAAAAGATACTGGACAGTGCTCACTCACAGGCCAGCTGCTCTGGCCTGGAGAACGGAGGAGGGATCTCACATTCTTGGAAACCTTCTACTCCTCTAGGACACCATCTTCACAAGGAGCAAAGGAAGGGAGAGAGGTCTTGATGGAATATTTGCAAGGTAGAGACTGATGTAAATAGAAAGATAGGGGTATCTGCATAACTGGTAAGTTTTGTAAAACTTCTTGACTATCCACTGGGCAGGGACTCCTAAAGATGACTAGATGGCTATAGGAAAATAAAGGTTGACTTATCAGTCATTTATTTCCTTACTTAATCTCTGTAGTTAGAGCTCTTATTTCACATGCTTGTATTTCACCTTCAGATTCATTTTATTGAAGGCCAATAGACCAAAGTAAATTTACTGTTTAACATCTTTCTTGGAGTATCTGGATAGTTTTATCTTTTTATCACCAAATGAGAAACAGACCTGCACTAGGGAAAGAGCCAGCAAAGCAGAGGGAGAGCCAAGATAAAGGTATAGTGTGTGCTGCCTCCAGTAGTGGCAGTTCTCAAGGAAGACCTAAGAATGGGATCTTTCCCTCCCCAAGTAAGGCTAAAGAAGATTCTGGAGGACTGAGGAAAGGTGGAAATGGTGATGAGAGCCTGTTCATTGGAAATCAAGAGGGATGTCCCTATGAAGCAGGATGTAGGGTGCACAGGACAGGATAGGGATGGGAGAGTGGGGATTAGCAGGGAGGCCGCAGAACATAAGAGGCCACTTGCCTCTCTGGGTGCCTAGAGTGAGCCTGGGACATGGATCTGCTCTACAAAGAGTGCTACTTGAGGGAGAATTTCAATTTTTGAGGCAATCTACAGATTTAATATTTGCTACATTATATTGATTAAACCTCTGTGATGAATTTGTGGTCCATGTGTTTGCAAGCAGAGAACTTCGAGATAACAGAGTCTATTTCATTTTCCCAGCTCAGTTTGGTGGGAGCTTGTGCAGATTGAATTGTAAAAACCTCTTTTAAAAAGCAACACATTTTAAAATCTCCATACTCTTAGAAAACAGTTCTTATTCAAAATATTAAACTGTAGATATGTAGATATTCTCGCCAGCTAATCCAAATAAATCCCAGCACTGATGCCATTTGAATGTGTAGCTGCTAAATATTAGACTTGCTCTGGATTCAGTAAGTCTACTTTTTGAAATTCAAGATGACAGTATAAATTAAGATAAACGATTATAACAGATAGGTAATGGCATAATTGATAATGGAGAAAAAGTTGGAAACAATCTAATAGATCATATACATATGTGTGCATATACACATATCCACCATTTACATCACGTTTTACATATACATACATTTATATATGTGTGTGCATATAAGATATGTCATATATACACATTTGTTTGTTGTTTTGTTAACTCTCACCTGAAGATATTTTTTCCATTGCTTTTTGGAGAGAGTGGAAGGGGGAAGGGAGGGAGAAGAGGAAGAGAGAGAGAGATACTGAGATTGACTGGTTGCCTCCCACACATGCCCTGACTGGAAGTGGGGAGTGGACAGCAACCCAGGTATACATGCCCTTGACCAGAAATTGAACACACGACCCCTCGGTGTGTGGGGTGATGCTCTAACCACTTAGAAACAACATCCAGGGCAAAGTCTTTGAGTTTTTATGCACATCTTTGCATAATGTGTATGTATGTTTGCCCATAAGTATGTGAACAAAAGAATGTCCAGCCTATAGAAAAGTTTTATGAGAGTCTATTTGAACCAAATTATGATGATATGTCCAGAAGCAAAATCTCAATGGATTGAGGAAATGCTCTGAAGGATGACAGTTTTGCAGCTCATTTTATACATTAGAATCAAAGGAGAAAAACATAAGGAGAGTTATAGTACTTGGAATCCACTGGTGGTAAATTAATGGGGTTGGATAAAGCAAGGTGGGGAAATCTCTAGAACTGGATAAAAAGCAAAATGGAGAAACACATATTTTTATACTTTAGTGGGTACAGGGTAGTTAATAATTAAAATTCCAGCACAGAGACAGTACTCAGGAAACAAGATAACAATGAGGGGCTCTGTGGTCTCGTGCTCTGGTGCCTGCGGTTGTGCCTTCAAGGGGTCTAGAAAGAAAATTACTCTGGCAGTTCAAGGGTATATTATCCTAGATGCATAAGAACAGTGGACTGAGTTCACGTCCTGCAAAGGTTGACCTTTGCTAAGGAAGTTATAGGCCTGGGACATGACTACCCTCTCTGACCCGCCTAGATAGGAATTTATAATCAACCATCCTGTGTGGTTACTTTTGGTTACTGAGCTTGTTCAGCCTGCCATGTGGCCCCCCTGAGCATGTCAGTTTTATTTTACAGCCTTTTTTTCATTCGTATGTGTATACATATATATAGTTATATTTATATTTATCTATATGTATGCAGGAATGTATGGACATATAGATAGAAAAACAGAGACCAGAAAAAAATATAGTATCAGAATGTTGACAATGAACTCTAGAATTATGGATACTTTTTTTTTGTATTGCCTTTTCAAAAAATCTAAATTTACAATATTAAATAAGCAATGACTTTATAATCAGAAAAACAACAACAGAGATTACTTTAAAAGCTAACTGGGAATACTGCGGTAGGGATTTTTTTCAATTTATAGCTGTACCAAGAGTATATAAATGTTAAAAAAGGAATGCATTGGAGAAGTCAGCTCCAAAGCCAGAAGCTGAATCATTCATAGTGATGAGCAAGGCTTAGAATATCCATTCCTTTTATCTCTCAGCCCGACGCACATCTTAGCTTTGCTAAAGCCAAGTCAGGTGAATGCCAAAGGATGCAGAAGTAAGGGTGCAGTGTCACAATCGGAAAGGGAGGCCAGAACAATCATTGAGCACTAACTGTGTGCTATGTCCAACCCTACAACAGGGAGCCCTCGTTTGCCAATTTGTCTCATCCTCTCAGTCCCCTGGGAAATAGACATTTCTCATAGGATGTGAAATAAAGTGCCCAAGGCCATGCAGCACAGTAAGTGGCAGAGATGTTTTTCTCTTGTTCAATTTCACTTGCAACAGTAAGAAGAGGGAATAGGAGATGCTCTCCCTGCTTTGATGCAATGAGAGAGAGTTGGCCCCCATTGCGTACATTATCTTTCATTCCCTTTTACCAGCCTTTGAATCATCTCCTTCTCTGATCCCAGAAACCCCCTTCTGTCTAAAAAGAAATCGAGTGTTATGCATTGATGTTCTAACACATTCATATATGGATTTGTAGTTAGCATCTAAAATTAAATGAAATAAAACAAGATGCACTTATTATAGGAATTATTTCCTGTGCTTGGCATGTGACTTATTGATTCCAATTAGATTTTGACTGAGGCTCATCTGTGAAATAAATGTATATATTTTAAAATCGGTTTTCCTCCTAACTTAATTGAATTATTGATTAAATACCTAATGATTAATAACTCAGATACTCAAAAGAGTCACATATTTGAAGTTCTAAAATTTCTTTGGCTGGATTTTATTCTGAATACTTTTTTCTTTCTAATGGCATTTCCCTAATATTCATGCTGAACTGAAACCAAAATTAGCAAGGGGGTAAGGACTCAGAATAGCAGGAACTGAGAAGATCAGTGTAATCAGCAAATTAGGGCTATGTACAAATCATGCAATTGGCATCGTGGGAGCAGCGAGAACCACGCCATGCGGAGAAGAGAACACTCGACGTTGATAACTTTGATTAGCATTAGCTTTGATCGCATAATTCAGTTACTTCCAGGATGTTTCATGATGCTAATAAATAAAAGATGACACTCTTTAAGAATGGTGGCTTCTATAGTATTGTAGCCAGAGGCAGCCGCAATGTGAGGTGGGGGTGTTATGTGTTTCACCAGACTTCTATAGACTAGGCTAGGACTAGGAAGCTCAGATAGATCTGTTCCTCAGAAAAGGGAGACAGAGTAGTTGCTGGACATCTCAGGGAGATTTATCCCACAACTAGCTTTGCATTCAGATCTGGCTCCCCCTCCCTTTCTGTGCTCCCCTCTTGGGGTTTAACCAACCCCTCCAGCCAACCAGTGCCCTCCTGATTCCCTGCTTGCTTGGCTCTAGGTCACCCTGGATGGTGTTTCATGCTCTACCTTTTGTTGACTCCTTCCTGGTATCAAATGCAATCCTCACCTCTTTATAGACTCTAAGTATTTCTACATACACTGTATCCCAGCACCCTCTGTCTTCCTCTTAGCAAGATTCAAAACAGTTAAGGGATTTCCCCACTGTCCCAAGGTCAAGCCTGCTGTTGACTTAAGCCTTTATCTCTTTTCCACTACATCTCTCTGTTCCAACTCCTTTACTTCACTAAGGTGCTCTGCACTAAGGTGCTCATCCTTAATAAAGATGACAGAGGGTGATAGGAGCACAAAACCTCTAAGCTGAAAGTTAGTTTCCAGCAAGCTGGCCTGACAGCAACCCAGTGAGTAATAGTCCTTTCAGAATCCATACCAAATCCAGGTTCCTGGGATGCCTCTGGTGACAAGGGGCTTATTTTTCCTGGTTCTATCCTTGGACAGTCTTTTGAATAAGTTCTTAGTAAGTTGAAATCTGTTCCCAGAAACATCGACCCTTTGATTCTAGCTCTGCATATGGAGCCAAGTGATAATATTAACCTAAACATTGCTTACTATGTCATGGATGGTTCTAAATACTTTAAGCACCTTAACTTAAATATTAACTCAGAGAAATCTATAAGATAGCACTACTGAGCCTTTTTTAAGATAAGGTAGCTAAGCTAGAAGGGGAAGTGATTTCTAAGAGGTGGCAGAGCTAGATTTGCACCGAAGCCTGTAGCTCCAGAGCCAGCACACTCAGCCACAGATCCCTCCTCTCTTGTGATCACTTTTAATGTCTAGTTAAACCAGACTTCCACTTTTGACATATAAAACACAATTACTTTCTTTTCCTTTTTGAAACCACCCAAAAATTTGACATATATATATATTTTTAATAGACACATCAGTGTTCATATTAAAATCAGGGTGTGAGGTGGCGATAGAATGCTCTGGGGAATTTAGGCATTAAGGGTCTATGCTTAAATCTGACTGCTCGGGTTCCTAATCTGGTTTTGCTGTTTACTAGCCATCCATATAACACTGGACAAATAATTCAGCCCCTCTGTGCCTCTGTTCCCTCATTTCTTAAAGTGCGTATGATAACATACCTACCTCATAGGATTTTTTTTAGCTTAAATCAAACATTTGGAATATTGCCTGGACCTTGTCAGCACTCAATAAATATTAGCTACTACTGTTAATATTGACATGATTCAACAAGATAATATAGTTAACTGTCCTATCACAGAGCCTATAGACTGGACATTACTCAGTCTATATTAGTTATTACCACTCCATTTACTATTCTTATTTGTTGTTTTCACACATGTCCTTTAAAATCTAAGGGCATAAGGAATATGAATGTAGGATTTCAGGGTCTACTTCACAACCAGTGGATAGACAGCTTCAAGTACACGGCGTATGTGTCTTACCCTTCCTGTGGACTGCAACACAACCGAACAACTGAGTTTAGGGAGTCATTTTTATATTCTGATTAGATACCTGCAGTCCTCTTTTCTTTGTAAAGGTGTCAGGGATTCAGTCTCTCTTTTTCAACCATTTAAAGCTACAACTATCCACATTAAGTTCTTAATATACCTAATCTCTTTTAATTATTATGGCAACACTGTGATATACATCTTTTCACTCCATTACCCATCAGAGAAAAACTGAGGATGTAAGAGGCTAACCAAGTAGCTCAGGAAGTGACTCAGTGGGAATTCAGACTCATTAAGCCCAGAAACCAGATTCTTAACAGTGTGCTGCGTATTTCTACCTGCAGTCAGAAAAGCAGTTCTTGGTGTCCATCTTAGCTAGAATTCAGCAACTGATTCTGATCCTGTGCCCTCACTCCTGTAGGACTAGAAACCAGTTACAGGTAGAGTCTGCCCGAAGCTCCTACAGTCAGTGGTGTACACTTGGCATATCCAAAAATAAAGATACGACAAAATAAAGATAAATAACATGGAATAAAATTACAGCGTGTCCTGCATACTACAGAAACTGGAATGTGTTTACATTTCAGCCAGACAAATGGACATTTTTGTTACCTGTCGATAAGACCAAAATTCAGGTCTAGCAAGAGAGTTTGGTCATTGGGCAGTTGAACTTAGTGAACTATCAAGATGGTAAGTGATGTAAACTTGTCCATGACCTTCTCCCTGCCTCCTCTGTCTCTCTCCAAGTCCCAAGTGTTTGTGAGTGAAAATATTCAAGCTTTAAAATCCCCAAATAACAAATCAAATGAAATTGAAAGACTTTTTACATAAATTAGAAACATGTATTAGAAGGATACTAAAAGTTAATTGGCTGGTTTGCCTAAAAAAAATAAGAAATAATTCGATTTAGATTTTTCTGTGTGCTGGACAGAGAGGTGCTGGATCGTTTCCTATATCATTTGTATTTAGGCATGTGTGTACACACACACAAACATACATATTCACACAAACACACATTCATACACTGTCAAACACACACAAACACACATTCACACACACACTGTCAAACACACACACACACACATGCAAGCACACATTCACATATTTCACATATACACACACACTCTCAAACACTCAGACATACACACACACTCTCTCAAACATTAAAATGGGTTAGGCCTTCTGGAAGCATGCTGTTACATTCCTCCAAGAACAGCATTTAAATACCATGTCGCTTGATCCCCTCAGATGTTTGACAATGACTCTCTTATATTTGATAACGGACCTTTACTTAGAAGTCCTTTTGCACCCTGAGAACCTCAGGTGATCTCCTTAATGCTGCATAAAACACCACAAATTACCAGGAGATCAAACCAAGCAGCAATGACCGAAAACATTTTTTTCTGATATCTCCCCAGGTTTTCCTTTTGGGAGCGCTGACTCCGAAAGTGTTCACTGTACATAAAACATAGGCTATAACTCCGCAAAGAACTTAGACTCTTTTCTAAAGTGTTTTGCTTTGTTTGATAAAATAGTCTTTGGGGGGAACTCTAACGGACAAAAGCTAAAGATCCAAAGAAAGGAAACCTGACCCATTTGAAAGCGAGTAGGGGCTGCAGAGCGAAGTGCGAAATGTGCTGGCGCTTCCCCAAAAACGCTGACTTCCCCGGCAGGTGGTCTGTGCGCAGCCCTGCACGCAGAATAGTGTAATTAAAACGCTGAGGCTGGGCTCGGGGAGAAGCTGCCCTCAACCCTGTGGAAGCAACAATGAGTCTTAACTACGTTGAATCTGTGACGGCGCTTTTATCAGTAGCCGAGGATACAGTCAAACCTCATTAACTCAACCCGGCTAATTCCGAATTTACAAAAATTCCGATATGACTGAAGAACTGATTCTTGCTGAGCTAAAAAGCTCCAGGTAATTTCTTCTTTTGTGAGTATCAGGATCTTGTTCACAGTCAAACTTTGTAGTGGTTACGCCAACAAAGGGCTTGTTATTTGAAGTTCTCCTGCAAGGTCTAAATCCCCATTTTCCACAGAAACTTATTACTATGGGAAGCGGAGATGCCTGGCAGGCCTGGTTATTTCAAGCACAAAACCAGGTGCTCCTGAAAGAGCAGAGCTGAGTACACCACAGGGTGAATTCAGGGTTCGATTCCAGATGCTGGAATTACACATAATTTTAGATTCTGCATTTCCTTCCTTTTCATTTTTTAAAAAGAGCAAGTATCATTGTATAATGTCTAAAAGGGTGAAAAATAATTTTGAAGAGTTGCTAAATAGTGGGCATATACAAATACAACTAACTAATGTCAACTCCTCCTGCCTAATTCCAATAAGAACATCCATGTCATTTTAGTTTATAATAAAAATTGAGATAAATGCACTTGCATTAGTGATATTTAAAAATAGGTCATAAACTAGTTTATTAAATTTGCTTTACCTTTCTAAAAGATGGTCAATGGGATATGATCTAGCTCGATGAAGTCAATTATTTTTGGGAGCAAAATAAGTAATTATAAAAGCATTAATTTTTCTTAGCAAGTGGTTAACAGATCTTCTCTTTTAGGATACTAAATTATGCAATTATAACAATAGCTACTGTTAGCATTGATCTCTTACTGTATTGCCAGTTAGAAATCTGAATCTTTTCCATTTATTTTCCCATCTGAGTCATTTATAAGAGTGAGTTGTGAACTTTTTCCTTGAATCCTATCCTTCGACAGCTGTGGAGCTTTTGCATCTGGATTTGCTGGGTAGGGTTCAATGGAACTGAATGGCAGAGAATCTTATTTGCTGTGAATGTAGATGTACATTTATGATCTCAGTAAGAACAGGGTGGAATCGATCTGTAGCCTATCTTGTACACAGGCCATTAAAATAAAAAGATGTGTCCTGCTCCTTCACCTCCACCCCCATCCCCACCATGGTAAGCTAATTCCTGGATTATAATATTCTATATCATCACTCCTCGCCATGTGATCTGTAGACAGGAGTTGGACACACACTGTTTATTGCTGGTATACAAATGAAAAGCGTCTAGAAACATTTATGACCATTTGCCTTTGCTGTGACATTCAAGCCCAGTGTAAATGGACTTGTGTCATTGCACCATATCCCTGATTGGTTTTAGTGTTGTCTATCTTGTGTGATGGATTGCATGTAGTGTGAGAGATGGATTAGGAGAAAAAACAACTGGTCCTTCAGCCCTGATAGTTTGAGAAACATTGGCCCACACAGAGAATGACATGTATAGAAAGCACATTTTCAGGTTGTATCTGAGAAGGCTGCCCAAAATAATAGTGAACATAGGCAATCAGCCACACACTAGATTGTAAACACTGTGAGGGCAGGGCCTCATCTGATTAATTCACCAATGAATGCCTATCAAGTCGCGCAGTCTTTAGTGTGTTAGACACTCAGTAAATTCCTGTTGAGTAAATGCATAAATAATGACAGTGCTGCTTATAATAACAAAATTTTGACTCTTAGATTAGGACATAATCCAGAAAATAGCTACAGATCAGTGAACATTAAAAAAAAAAAAAAGAAAGCAAAATAAGAGCCAAAATAAAAAATCAAAACATTTTAGATTCAATTTTAAGTATGGGTCCTGACTGCCTAAGATTTGAGTCTATATAAACTATGCTTAGTTCTTGACATGTATGTCCAACAGTAACTCATTGAGGAAAGCAATATTTTAACTTGTTTGATAGGCAAGGAGACTGAGACTTAAGAAGTTCAAATAATCTCTTCACTGGAACCTGCTATTACACTGCTTAAGGTATCCAAAACCTTAGCCCAATGGAGACTCTAATATGTAAGACTCAAGCTGCAGGAACTCTTTGTGCCAAAGGGATGAGGTATAAAAACCCCTTTCTTCCTACAAAAACAGGTTGAACACACATAGAAGCAGCTAGATAAGTAAAGGAGCTGAGGACTTCAGGACTGACAGAGGCTATTCCCAGGATAAAGCAATTAACCAGCATTGCACACCACACCGGATGAGAGCTACATGGCTTCCAAAGCACAGGATCAGTCATGGACAAAAAAAAGCAAAACCCTGCATGACCACAACGTAGGAGAAAACAAATACAAGCTGAAGATGGTTTGCAGGTGGGGGTTTGGGCCATTTCAGGGAGTTGCTCAGTTTTCCTGGGTCTCTCCCATGTAAACCGGAGGTGAGCATGTTATTAAACTTCTGTTTCCTTTTCTCTTGTTACTCTGTCTTTTATTACAGGGGGATAGAAGCCAAGAACCTAGAAAAGTAGAGGAGAAATTATTTTCCCTGCCCTATGATAACAAAAGTATATCCATGGTTTTACAATTCTTTAGTGAAGTGGATTTAGAAATAAATATCAGTCATGGTGTGTATCATTTGCCATATTTAGTGTATATATTTTCACTTATTAGTCTATGACAATTATTAATCTCTGTGTCATGATAAAGTCCCAAGTTATTGTGAAAGCTATAAAAATCCAATGAACCCTAAATTAAAACCACAATTTATTTCTATGCTATTTTTTTTTGGTAGCCACTAAACATGTGTAGGTATTTATATTTAAATTAATTAAGATTAAGTAATTTAAAATGTAATTCTTTAGCCATAATAGCCACATTTCAAGAGGTCAACAGCCAATTGTGGTTAGCAGCTGCCACGCTTTGAGAAGACTCGACATGTTGGTTATATGGAAATGGGACATTTCCATCACTCTAGAATGTTCTATTGGATGACTCTGTTCTGGTTGTTTCTGACTAAAGTGGGCAGAGCCAGTAAGCAGTGCACTTTGTATACTGATGTCTTTCTCAGGCCTATTGTGTCCTGGTATGCCAAAGACGGAGTATGCCGAGGATACTCCTGTTAAGCCTGTTGTCCTGGAATAAACATTAATAGCAATATTTATATTCTTAAAAAAAGTTTCAATTTGATCAATAACTTATGGCCACCTAGTTGCCCGATTGTATATATTATGCATGATATTCATTTCCTTCCTCTCAAGCTGTGTATACAATGTGGCATGTTATTTCACCTCTCTAGGCTTTTCTTTGTAAAATAGCTACCATTTATGTTCCATCTTGTACTGTTCTCTCCTCCTACTTCCTGCAATGATTCCTGTAAAAAAGAAATTTCTAACAGGCAGAACTTTTACATACTTGTGCTTTGCAGAGTGTTTATTATATAATGTTATTTTATATATTATATAATATAATTATATAATAGACACTCAAAATACCTATTATATAGACTAAAAAATGTCTATTGTATAATAAAATTTATTATATAATAAAATTATATAATAGGCATTAAAAAGCATATGCTTCCTGAAGAAATTTTCAAGAGACATCCTGCCCATCCCAGGACAATGAGGGGTGCGTGTTCAATCTGTACTCAACCAGTGAGGTGTTCTCTGCTGCTCCTTTGACTCTGGAGCGTGTGCTAGGCCCTGGATAGAAAGTGTGCATTACAGATAGAATGACGGTGTATTATCCTGGCTGTTCCTGCTGCCTGGCCCTACTTGTCTTTCCAATCTAGTTCTCCAACTCCTCAGGAATCCAGTGAGCTCCTCATATCCTTTCATTAAATTCTTCTTTTGTTTAAAATAAACAGAATCCCTTCCTGTTACTTGCACTCACGACCTCAACCAGTACAAGAGAATTTTTAACTTGGAAACTACCAGCGGTACTAGCTGTACTAAGCAACTCTACATATTTTTGTTGCAATTGACTCAATGCTGAGGCTTGCAGAGACACCACACTCACTCCGCTCCAGATGTACATAATAACATCTACGTAATCATATGTTCCTCCACAAATTAAGATTGTAAGGTTAAGATTGGAGAGTTCCCTTCTTGAGAAGATTCTCCTTCGGATATTATCGCAGTTTCCCCAGATGTTTATTAAGCATACATTCCCTTTATAATCTGCTTCCAACTGCAAGGCGGCTTCTGTCTTTGCTGATGCTCAGCTGTATTATTATGTGGGTCACAGTCAACTCTCCACATTTTCACTATCTAATTATTGTTTATGGTTTTACTTTGGATCCTATACTTCAATTACCTACTCTCTATTGAACAAACATACTAAATTTCCCTCTATTTATTATATCGTCCATAAATTGTATCGCCCATCTAGGATAATGGGTACTGCTTGCACATTTGTAACATTTCAAATAGCCTAAATTTCTTGATAGCTTAAGTGTAGGGTGTGCAACTGTGGGTTTTGAATACTGCATATTGGAAAAATGATAGACTTCTCAAGTTCTCCTAGCTGTGTGTTTTTATATTAATGTTAATTTTCCCCTTGGTAGAGACTGTCTCACAGCCCTGACTGTATCATTGAACAGCCTACAAAATAAAGGCATACTATCCTCTCAACTTAAAACTGTTCAACATTTTCTTTTTTTTTCTTTAAATATAACTTTATTGATTTCAGAGAGAGGAAGGGAGAGGGAGAGAGAGAGACAGAAACATCAATGGTCATTGATTGGCTGCCTCTTGCACGTCCCCTGACTGGGGATCGAGCCCGCAACCGGGGCATGTGCCCTGACCGGGAATCGAACTGCGATCTCCTGGATCCTAGGCCGAAGCTCAACTGCTGAGCCACACCCGACCGGGCTCAACATTTTCATTGAAAAAAAAATAAGACCACAGAGGAAGCTAAATCTGCAAAGAGAAATTCTATTAGCATCTGGGGGATCATTTCTTTGTTTGAAAAGGCACAGAAATGTGGATATAGAGACTCAGGGCACTGCCTTATCCTCTCTGTTCCTGAGATTTGTAAAGGCAGATGTCTAACCGCCAGCAAGTCCCTGGGCTGCCTATTATTACCTGTAATCAGTTGCAACTGATTACTCAACTCTGGTCATTTTCATCTACAAACAATTTCACAAGTTTTCCAGACAAATACGGATGGGCTGGCAAATTTAAATTTCAAATGAAAAAATATCTTCCTGTAATGAGTTCACATACCTTTTATTTAGACTTCCAAATGCCAGCATAATGTGATTAGTTTTGATGTTGTTTCTTTCCACCACTTATGAGAAATCACATCATCAATCATATTATCAAAATTAGATGTGGAGAAGACCTAGCATGTCACCAAGACCCTCCCTTGAGCTAGTACAGACTTGTTTTAGCCAGTCTGCTGTACTTTTTAATATTTTCTTCAATCTAATATTAAGCTTCCCCTGTGATCAAGCATTTACTGTCTCCACAGTAATGACATAAATATAAAGAATGAAAGTTGGTTTCTTAAGAGCATGCATCTATGTTTGGCTTCTCTGGCTTTTCAGTAAAGAAAGCTCACGATGAACATCTAGAAAATAATGACAAAGCCAATATATTGGTATTGTGATCAATAACTTCAATTATAATCAATAAGTTTCTTTAATATTTGCATAGATTTCACATGTGTTATGCAACTGATACACATTATAGTAGTCATTGTTATATTAGTAACATTACTCTTTTAACAAAAATTTATTGGGTGTCCTTATGTGTCTTCACTTTATAATACATACAGGGTGGGACAAAAACAGATTTACAGTTGTGACAAAACACAGAGTTTATTCTTGTAATATTATTTATTCATTACTGTATTACTTTCCATGCAAACAACTGTAAACCTACATTTGCCCCATCCTGTATAAAGGTGGGCAAAAGTAGGTTTACAGTTGTCAGGGAGCAAAGCACAGTGTTTACTCTTATATTATTATTTATTAATTATTGTATTACAACTGTAAACTTACTTTTCCCGACCCCTGTATATGTATGTGTTTAAATGCACATATATATATATCATATACATTTGCTTACCTTTTAAAAACAGATAATTGAGTTCACCAAGTACTTTTAACTTGCTGAAGTATCAATATGGGATGCTTTTATTTTTCTCTAATACCTGTCTTCAAACTTGCTCTGTCAAATTATCTTCTCACAGCCTTCAAAATGTAACATTTTGTGCACAATTTGACTATTAAAATTTCAGTCCAGATTGCTATTTTGAACTCCAGTTTAGGAGTGCAGATGTTGGAACCAGATACTCTTGATTTGAATCCCAGAACCACCTGCAACTAGCTTTGGCATCTTGGGTTAGTCACTCAAACTCCAATGGGCTCCATTTCCTCAGGAACCCAAAGTAGATAATAAAATAACCTACATCACATGGCTTTTATAATTTGCTCTATGTGTGCAACTTGGAATACTGCCTGGCACAGAGTGAAAGAAATATGTGTCAGCTATTATTATAATAATTAGTATTTTCATTACTGTTTCATTTCAATACACACCCATGGCTCCAAGAAATGAGGTTAGGATGGGCCATCACTTTTCTTCATCCTGTCACGCTATCTACCCCCTTTCAAAGCCTCATCAGGTGTGAAGATCAGAAGGGGAACAGGTGAGGAGGAAACGGTGTGCTCAGGCTTGCTGGTTGAGGGGTAATATTCCTAATGCCGCTCTGGCTTGGTCCGTGCCATTCATTGTTGGTGTTTCTGCCAGTGGATTGGTCTGTACATGGAGACTGTGTGTAGGCTTGCTGAGGCAGTGGTCAGCTATAATCTAACACTTTCTGTTACGCTTAGCCCGTTTGGAAAGGGAGTTATGACTCTCTTCAGCTCTAAACAGCCATCCAGGCCTCCAACATATTTTCTTAGTTTTAAACACCTGACCAGCCCATGGTACCCGCTTCTACCTCAAAGTTCGGACTCTTTAGAATCAAGTATAGTTGCTTTCTTCATTAATGCCCTTTAAAGGGTGCAGGAAACTGAGATGGAGTGGGAAGTTTTCCCACCTTCTTCCTAGGCATACTACATTGTGATCCCTTTTTGTGATCTCCAGACAATAACCAGACCCAGTCTCTGTGCTCTTATAAGCCCCAACCTTCAGAAAATGCATGTCATCCTCTCCTAATAATTCTTTTCCATCCACCTTGATTGATTCTGTCGTTCATCAATCATCTAGAAGGGAAGAGAAACGCAAGTCTTTCCTCCTTTCAGACAGCACTGACCTCTAAGGAGAGTTTTCCTAACAGCATGGCAGCTTTGCGAAGGAGAGGGGATCAGTTCCTCTCTGACCATGACCACTATATTCCCTAGGATGCTAGCCATTCTCAACTACCATGCTCCTCTTTCCAATCTTGTTTTTGAACCAGGAAGGGCACTGTGGAGCATTCTGGTTTTGCTAGTGGTGGTAGGGCCTTAAAGTAAGACCCAGCAGAAACTGTCAGGACCTAGTTGTCACAAATTATCTTTTGCATGTAGGGGCTGGGTACCATTTTTTCTTCAGTTTTGGACCTCAGGCATCAAATGCAAAGCAAAAGGAAAAATCCCACTCAATTTTGTGTTATATATTTATGTATGACATGTAAATCATAACATGCATACAGATTCATATTAACACTTTAAAGACTATTAGGTCTGGCATTATAGGATACTCTACATATGTTCCATGGCTACTCATCAAAACAATTTATAAGCTAAATATTAATAATGCTTTTCCTACAGAAGAGGAAGCTGAAGCTCAGAAGGTTTAGTGTTTGTTCTCAATCACATGATCAACAAGTCATAGAACAGGGATATAGACCCAGGGTGTCCAGTTCAAATTCAGATGTAGTATAGTGCCCCTACATATATATAAAAATTAAGAATAATATATGATGATACATTTTTAAAATTCAAAAGCTAATGCCTCATAAGTGATATTTGTATTTTGAGATTTACATGAAGGAATCAAGTCACTATATCAAGTCGAGGTCCATGGATCCTCTGAGTTTCTCAGTGATCTTTAAGTAAGCTCTGCAGCAGCAGCCTTTTAGGCTATGGAATTGAAGATGAAGTACCTGCTTTCTGACACCACGATCACTGTAAAAACTAACACTGGAGACAATCTGCCAATTCTATCCTTTCTCAAAAACAAGAACTAGAAAGGACTCTTTTTTTTTCTAATCAACCATTTCAAATCAACCACATTGGGAGAAGCAAAGGTCAGAAAATGCTCCATTTAGCAAAGTTGGAACATATCAGAAATGCATTGGAGGAGTGAGAGCACATGGGGGTTTCTCTCATTATTAGAGAAAGTAACACTCTTTATAAATAAATAAATGCATACATACTTGTGACCAATGTAAGTATCACATATATTATCCCTTGGGAATTTGAATGGAGGAAAATGTAGCTCCAAAGCTTGACAAACCTGGTGATTTTCAATAAATCATAATTAAACAAGAAAATTCATGAGTGAATTTTAGGTACACAATCAAACAGTGAATAATCTTGTGTATGTATAATTGAACGCTCAAAGAGATAACCATAATCCCCAGTTGTTTGGGAGCTCTTGCCAAGGTAAGACTTAATTTTATTTCTCGTGGGTGCCCTCTGCTGGAAGCACTGGCATGTTGGCAGAGTGCAATCATGTACCCCATTAGGTTGCAATTGCCAGCTTTGCCCAATGCTGCGCAGGTACACCTTCTTGAAAACAGAACATTTAGACAGTTTATTCATATCCCAATGATACTGCTGAAATTCAGTAGAATAAATAAAGTTTGTAGACAAGGCTATGTGAAGGCCAAACCATTAAGTGAAGTGGATCCCAAAGTGGGGTGAGTTTTAAATATGGAAGAATTAGAAATAATGTACACAGCACACCTTGCATACTTCCTCAACAAATGATGACTGCATTGTTATCTTACTGATGGTTCTTCTTGAGATATATATATACACATATATATATACATATACTTACATATATATGTGTGTGTGTGTGTATATATATATATATATATATATATATATATATATATATCCTGAAAGACATAAACATACATTCTTATTTTAAGAGAAATAATTACAGAAGTCCATCTTCTTGCCCTCTTGGGTAATCCAGAGGTTAACCACAGGGTAACCCACCCTGTGAAAGTGACGCCGTGTGCTCCATTTTACTGATGAGAAAATTAGGTGGGTCTGTTTTAGTGCATTTGGGTTCTTGCAACAAATTACTATAGAGTAGGTAGCTTGTAAACAACCAAAAATGATTTATCACTGTTTGGGAGGCAGGAAGTTGAAGATTAGGATACCAGCATGGTCAGGTCCTGATGAGGGCTCTCTCCCAGGATACAGACTTTTGACTTCTCACTCTGTCCCCATTTGAGGAGTCTCTGTGTTGTTGTTGTTGTTTTAATAAAAACACTAATCCTATTCAGTGGCTCCCATTTCTGTGCAGAATTAACACTCTAGGATGGTATAGAGGACTCTTCATATTCTGGCCTTGCCTACCTCCTAAAATATTTACCATGCATCTTCTATACCATATTTATAACCTTCTGTATTTCTCATGTAGCCAAGTAGTTGACTGTCCAGTTAAGGTCATGTTGTCACGTCCATAGTATACAGTTATCACTAAGATGTGGCTTCCCAGATAAGGTCAACATTACTCAGTCCGTTTGCATCAAGGTAGAAGGAGTGAGGTCAAATTTCACCTGTGGAACATAAGCAGATGTGACTTCTCCAAACTCGTTACCCTTCCCCTTGCTGGGTGCAGAATAATCAATGTCCTGGGGAATGCTGAACTCGCCAGTCGGAGGAACAGTACATCCTAGAAACATCAAGTTAACAATAGTTGACTCTCGATCAGAAACAGCCACTGTAGACTCTTATTTGAGTGAGGAATTAATTTCTGTTCTGTTAAGCTACTAAAATTTAGGATGTATATTTAGTTATAGTAGCTGGTATTATCTAATGAATGTATCATTTCATCTCTCCTATCTATCTAGCATGTTCTTCACACTACAGGTATTCATTCTTCAAAGATGAGCATAAATGCAGCCTCCTTCACGAATCCTCCTGAATCCCTCAGTCACAGTTAATATTTTTCTCTATTATATTTCCCTGGCTGCGTCTTATGTTATAATTAATTCTGCCCAGGGAAGTATTCACCACTAAATTATGAGCTTCTATGGGCAGAAGCTCTGTCTTAATCACTTTGTACCCTCCAGAGTGTCAAACACAGTATTTCACAAACAGTAGGTGCTCAATAAATGTCTGCTACATTAAATCGAATGAAATCGAATTCATATATCTGAGTGATTAATATGTTTCTTTCATTCAAGATCTTAGGGCTGGTATAAAAAAAAAAGAAATCTATTACTTCAGTCTGACTCTTTAACTTGGCCGATTAGAGAGGAATAAAAATGTGTCCTGGATAAAATGAAAATTCATTGTTTTACATAAGATATAGCAATTTTGAGAAATACATTGATTTAATGTACTTAGCCAGTGAAAAATCTGTGGGTTTAAGCTAACTGCCATTAGTTTCAATTAAAATGTATCGATTTGGGTAAATGTTGATTAGGATAAATGTTGCCTGACTTGGGGGAAAAAAATTCAACAACAACAAAAAACAAAACATTTGCTTAAGCTTGCGTTGGAGCGCAGTCAGAGAGAGAGGTGGAGAGCAGCTGTGGGGGGAGCGTGAGAGTGAGGGCTAGCGGGGCAGCCAGGCAGGATTTTCTCCCTGTGCCCTGCTTCCCTGGGAGTGGGCAAAAGGGGGTGTCCAATTAGTGGGTGACTGTCCTTTTCCTTTATATGAACTACCATCCATACGGGCATGAAGTAACATTGACACAAAAGTTTGCTTAAATTAAAATGCTTCTATGGGAGTCCAAACAGGTCAGTTTTGTTAGTTCATTTAAAAAATGAGATTCAGTTATGTGAGTTCATAATGACAAAGCAACTGGGTCTAGTTGGGAGACAACAGTTTTTACTTTAGGACAGATAGTTTTAATGCTTTTATGAGACTGAACCATGTGGCAAAGCCATCTTTATGGTCAGAAACAGTTGAATATTGGGAATTTCATATGGTTCAGCCTGGTAGATACTGCCTCAGTGTCATTAGAAAAAGAAATAGATTGTACTTTGTTTCCATTGACATTTTTAAGTGTAAATATTTGTCTTTCCTTCTGATCTTTGAGGGCAGGAAACACATATGCACATGCATACAATACATGCACATACACATACGCTCACATACATATGCATATGCTATCTTTATTATCTATCATCTCTGCATTTACAATCCCAAGGAGAGAAGGGAGTGGGACATAACAGCAAATATTTCAGAAAGGAGGGCAGAAATGCAGACATGGAGGTGTTATGTAATGGTAGATAAGATTAGGAAAAAAGGGAACAAAAATAATTGAGAATTTTGATTTATTTATTTACCACGTAGATTTTTTCCATTGGAGAAATACATATCCTTTCTTTCTATGTGTTTTTAATCACTGGAAGGAACCAGATGTCTTGGCAATGCATAATGTGTAAAACACGCGTAAATTAAACAGGTATGTAATATAAATGGGGCAAGTGCATAACAATTTAAGGGCACAGAGAAGATGCCCGTGAAAATGGGGGGAAGTGATGGAGACATCTGGATAATGTGAACACCGTAGTGGGAGGGAAGTCATTCCAACAACCTGTATGTGGAGTGTCAGGAGAGGCAAAGATATTCAGAGGGAGGGTCACAATATACTCAAAACGTAGGAAATAAAATCGCTGCAAATGAAAAGGGAAAATCTTTCAAAATATAAATAGGAAAAGAAACCCATTAAAGGCAAACCGTGTGACTAAATTTTGTTTCTTATCTCTTTACTTTCTTCTGTTTCTGAAACTGGACATGGTTATTGTTTTAATTTATTTGTTTTTGCTTTATTTAATTACAGAGGCTATTTTACTTGTGAATCTCTCAGATCTAGAAAAAGTTATTATCTCAGCTCACTGTAAATGTCAAAATGGATCATCAAACCCTAAGTTATCTCCATAGTTACTGAACAACAACTTCTCTATCTTTTAACCCCTGACATGCCTCAGGTTGTACCAGTTTAAGTTTGAACCACATATCCCTTGTTAAAAATAATTTTCCAGTAGAAAAGACTGGAAAATTTTCCAGGAGAACTGGCTTCTTCATAGGTTCTCTTGCTCATTCCTTGGGTAACATTAGATAAGCCCCTTAAACTCTGAAGTTTTTGATCTATAAAATGAAGGTAATGGAAATAATTCATTTGTTGACTATTATAAAGATAAAATAGTGTTAAGTGCCATACAATAAATACAAAAAAATAGTCACTGAGAGACAACACTGAAAAGGTGATATGCAGGAAATTTAACATATTTTAACGTTTTGTTTCATTTCATTCTAATAGTAGTCATATGATAGGGATATTCACTTTTAAAGAAATGAGGCTCACCTGTCAGGCATTAAGCAATTTGTCCAAATGTAAGACAGGCACTTAGCAAATATTTTATGAATCAATTAATGGATTACTTTCTAGTCCTCTCTTTTGGCATTTCTCATATTTAATTATTTACCTAAAGTAGAACCTTGGCAATATAACATAGTGTGTGTAGGAGGAGGTCAATGCTAAATCGAAAAAGTTTGACTTATGAAATATTTGATGAATACCAATTCATCCAAAGTTCCTTCCAACTTCAGAGTTCTGCTTATTTGATCAACTCTGCAGTGTGCACAGTCATAGGGGGTGGTATCAAATTGAGTTTTTATTATCATTTCAATTATTATGTAAGAATGTTTGACATTCATTCAGTCATTCAGCCAATCAACACATATTTAAGGGCCACTAGGTGCTAGATTTAGTGGGGAACTGAAGTAGGTAGTTCCTACCTTCAGAGGGTTTCTAGAGTAGTGCAAGAGATGGGTATGACTCAGAGTGGTACACAAACTTGTGACCTTGCTGTTGCAGTCAGTGTGGACCTGCCCAGAGAACCTATAAAATGAGAGTTTGCCTCCGTGAGACAGATAAGAAAACTTCCACTCAAATATGAGAAGTGATAAGAGCAGGGAAGTGTGTCCAGAGCAGAAGGAATAGCATAAAATAAAATAAAAAAATCTGTAGCAGAAGACAGAAATCTGGAGTGGTGAGAAAAAGGAAACTGTTGAGTGTTAGGTAGGTGGTCATCATGAAGTGTCTCTCCTCAGAGGAGCAGGGAAGGAATCAGGAGAGGCAGAAACAGCAGATAGGTGAGGGTGGCACAAGAGGCTGGGTGTGTTGATCAATGTGGAGGCCCTGGCACAGGGCAACAGGTGTAGAGGGGATCAGTAACCCTCCCCACCCCACCTCCTCAGCGAAGGAGAAGTGTCCTCAGGTAGATGATGAAGGTGTAGGCAGGGCTGGACACATACGGTTGGTCTTAAAGGTGGCTTTGAAGAAAGCTATCTTCATCTTAGGAATAATAAGAAGTCAGTAAACAGTTTAAGAGGGATACGTTGGAGATGGCATTTTACAAAGCTATTTCTAGCTGTTGTGAGGAAAAGGGATGGGAAAAGGAGGGTAGTTAGGAGATGACTGTGGAAGTAGAGGCAGCGATGATAATAGCTGGACTAGGGTGGTGATGATGGGAGTGGAGATGGGGAGACACAGAGAGGCATGAGAGCTATTTATTTAGTACATAAAGAAGGGCAGGATTTGTTAAAGGGTTTGAAATGGGGAGAAATAGAAATATCAACAATGACGTGCCATGGGGAATGAGAGATGGTGGCTGCATTTAATGATAGTGAGAAAACCTGAAAGAGAACCAGGTTTGAGGAGAGAAGATTACAAGGTAGTGTTTGAGCCTATTCAATAGTAGATGACTCTGAAGTTGGCCAATCATTTGCCTCCATGTTAATATTTTGAAATTAATTCATACACTTGATTTGTCCCAGCCATGTTGTTTATACTACCTAATTACATGAAAAACTTCTTTTCCAGGTTTACCTGTCAAGTAATCATTACAAATTTCATCACAGTGGAACATAAATCAATGTGGCTTCAGTGTGTTTATAACTTTCTAAACCACTGCTCTATTCAGAGATTATTTTAGAGATTTGAAAGGTGATTTTTTTTTGCCTTTCTTATTTATGTGTGTGTTTCTGTAATGTAATTGCTGTGCCTTTTGAACAGCTCTTATGGAAATCCTGCTTGAAATAGCAGAGTGGGATTGGATGGCAATCTTTCTTGAGTCTAAACAGAAGTGACTGTTTTACACTACCACGCATATAAGAATTCATCAGCAATATCATAAAGATTTCACAAAAGCAGGGAGTCGTGTGCAGGTGACTTTTTAAGGAAAAGAGGCTTGAAATGATTTGCAGAGGACCATTGAGTTTAGAAGGAGCTACAATTTATTTCATCAAGCTCACCTTGCCTTCCAGTAAGGCCAGAAGAAAAAACAGCTCACTGAGGAGAATGTGCACTGTGTTTAATAAGGCTTGAAATTCCTTTACTTTTTCCCCTTGGTTTTTCTCAGGATTTATCCACTATTGCTACCCCAAAAGTTCTTCTTTACTTCAAATCTTAGATCTATCTCCTGGTGGTAATATTTCCTTTTTTCCCCTCCTACTTCTATTTTTGTCCCCTTGAATGACTGATTTTTCTGGAGGTCATTTACTAAGTTCAAATTTATCAACTGTTTAAGTCAAATAATACACAGGGCTAAAGAATATTGCATTTTAAGTGGAATCAAAAGAAGATATTCCACTCACAGGTAATAGCTTAAAATATTTAATGTCTTTTTAAAAATATTTAAGCACAAAGAAACATTATAATTCCTGGAGTGGTTCAAGGAACTCATACATAGATAACTCTCAATTATACCTACTAATAGAGGAAAGTGTGCATGGAGATATGAAACCTCCAACCAGTAATTTCAACTGTCTTCACTAAAATTTTATTAGGGCACTACCTGAGCTGATACTCACAATTATTCTTTTCTTTAGCCTCTGCCCTCTGGTAAAAGTGCTTCTAACAGTCACATTGACATGGTTGAAAGAGGAAAAGTGAAAGAAGACAGGAAGGGAGTAGAATGTATGCAAATTGAATTATATACAAAAGTCATCTTCAGGTTTGTTTATAATATATTTAAAAACATTTCTGTATTTTTACATTAAATTTTGTTTTAAATACTAAGTACATCACAATAATACTATCCTATCACATGGAGTTTGATGTAGGAAGGGACATTATTGGACCTAATAATCCCCACCCAATGCCTTCAAAGCTGAGAACCACTCAGCTTCATTGTAAAAATAACTCTACAGTGGGCCCATATAGCACACTTCCTCTGAAAATCTTCCAGGATTAACACATTTTTAAAACGCTTCAGCTTTTGTTCTTTTTGTCTGTTTGTCTTGGCAAACAGGAAAAGGAAATGGAAAGTGTAAGTACTTAGGATCTAATGAATCTGAGATATAAGGGCTGCAATTAATGATCAGCAGTTGTATGGTGACTCTATGACCTCATGGTCCTGAAAGTTTGGGCTGTCTTAAACCAAATTTTAAATTTGTAGTGAAAGTCATCACCATGGAAATGTTAATGAAACAGTGCTATTTTATTCTACAGCTATTACTGAGCATCGTATATCACCTTTGAATCCCCATCAAGACTTAAAACCCATGAAATCTAAAATTTCAGGCCTTTACAACACAGAATCATGTTATCTTAGAAACAGAGGAGACCAATCTCTCTCCAATGCAGCAATTCTTTGAGAAGCATCTGAGACAAATCATGTCTAGAGCCCCCAACAATATTTCTTCTGATGGAGAGCCTGTTTCTTCACGCTAACTCTTTTCTCCACAGTTTTGCTGTATCTCAAAACTCTACTGCACATGTATCCAAGTTTATCATAGCTGGCGGTTCTATCCCCCAGGAGCATCCCATAATATGGCCTTATTTCTACATCTCCATTTTCAAATATCAGAAGAGGTTTGAAGTCTGACTCTGACACTTATAATATTGTATGTTCTAGGAAGGTTATTTAAACTTCCTGAATTTCAGCCTCTTTATTGGCAAAGTGGGAATCGTACTATTTGCTTTACTTGCTTATTGAGAAATTGAAATGCAATTATGTGCAAATAGCATGCATAAAATAGTTCTCTGGCCCAGAGAACATCCTGCTCAAATGTTGTTTTTCTTCCCCCCCCCCCCCTTTACTATACTCTCTGTGTCATTCTTTTGACATTCGGTATGTATTCAGCTGCATAGTTCATTTTGGTATGTGTATGTGTACATATATCTAGAAGATATATGTGAGTGATGATTATACATTGCATTCTGTTGGATGAGAACTTGGTTTTCCAGCTATTGTGATGGATTCTTAGTGATCCATCCACATCGTCTTTCCCAATCTCTGGAATAAATTGCAACACATCAATGAGATGACTAGCCAGGTAAACTTATCTAACATTTGATCACCTTATTAGAGAATTCATTTCGTGGTGCCTATCATTATTCTGAGCCCTGCTATATTCCAATCCTTGGGTTTATTTCTCTCTCAGTCTCCCTCACACCTTTTGGAGCTCTCCAGGGAGAAAGATGTTCATGGTCTGGTTCATGGTTTTAGGTAGCAGATAGCTTTTGATGGTACCTGCCAGGGAAATTTTAATTATGTAAATTCCTCATTATATAATTCCAATGGGAAAACCTATATACTTGAAGGAACATCCTGACACTTGGTTTTAAAGTGTACTTCTGTGAAACTAATATAGAGCAGCATAACATATTTTTCCCCAAAGAGTGACTTTTATGAATGTTTCCTGAGGTTATTTGAAAAAAATTGTTACATAAATAAAGATATAGAGTTGGCCTTATGATTTTGTCATTTCAAATGGAATAAATAAGTTATATAGACCTGAATTCTAATTCTGGATTTACTGTTAACTAGCTGGCTACTATGAGCAGATCATTTTATCATCTCGAGTCCACAGGTTCCTTGTTTCTTAACTGATAGATTTGGATATGGTGATTCTTGAGTAGCAGTCAGCTCTACAATTCTATAATTCTTGAACTTTAGTTGCATTTCTTCTTATTTAGTCATCTTTATAAAGTTTTATTCATTCATATTTTATTATAACTCATTTTTCTGTTTTTTTATTCCCAAGTCCGTGTATGTGCTGACTTGTGAGCAGGTGTGTCTGTTAAATTTCCATCAAGAGTTTTTGTATATAAATTGTGTTGGCCAGAAGGTATGGGAAGAAAGATTTCCAACTTAGAGTGGATAATTAGAAATACCTTTTGAATAATCTTACTTCAAAGAGAATGGAATCTGTCTTTGTTATAAACTCCAAGGGTACAAGGACATCAAAATCATTTAGCAAGAATCTCAGGACTCACTCTGAGGAAGTCTTAACTCCCTGGCTCAGAAGTAGAAGAGGTGGTCACAGGGCAGGACCATAGGTGTGTTTTAATATCCAAGTATTAGAAGTTGGCATTCAAACAGCAAAATTGTCTAACAAAAAGCAACTGGCTTCTGAATTCTTGAACAACAGACGTTCTTCGTGAATGTCTAGAATATTAAGGGGTGGGGAAGATGGCCAGCATATGTCTATCACTGTTCTATCAGTGAACTTGGGCACATCTGACAGGGCTGCTCTCCAGCCACTCAAGTGTGGCTAAGGAGGGCTCATTCCTGACCTGCAGTCTGTTCCATGCTGACTGCCAACATAGTCTGTCTTCTCAGGGCCAGCAGGGCCCCCTGAGGAGCCTGTCACTCAACAGAGACACGGTCACTTTGCCTTCAATGTTGCATCATGTCTTTAATCAAATTTATGTTCTGAACTTCTTGGAAACCCATAGTCTCCTTACTGTTCACTTCCAACTGTCAGAATGGGGCCTCTGTCTTATTTTTTTCTTCCTGATTGATAAGCATCAGTAGAATCCTCAGTCCCAAGCGCACTGACACCTGCAGGGCTACCTTCTACAGTGTCCTATCTCACAGAACGAAAGGAGAAAGCCTCACACAAGGAAGTAGCCTGCCCAACATCAAACAGGAAAAGGTGGAGCTAGAATCGTAACTCAGATTTTCTTGACTTCTAGTTCCAAGAGCTTTCTCTGACTCCATGCTACATCAGTGTGCGCCCTTGCGTGAGTCGTGTTCTGATCTTTCTTTACATGCACCCAGCTATAATTGCCCCAGTATGACCTTCATTAGCATCATTGATCCTCATATAATGAACTTGATAAATGAACAAGTATGGTATATAATTATGCTTAGACGTGCTGTCTTTTTCTTCCAGCTGATTTTGCTCAAAGTGCTAATTGATATAGAAAGAGTACTTTATAGATTAAAAAGGCACACTCATTTATGTGACCACTTTGATATTTTTTTTCCATTAAGACAAACCTGTGAATTCATCAAAATGATTGGACCCGAAGACTGACAATAACTATGGTAGCAGATTCACTTTATACAGAAATACCTATTTATCCAAGTGTAGGTGGGAAATGGTTAACTTGAGCATCCTGATTAATAGAGTAATGCCTTAGATACACTGTATAAGCTTTTTTAGCTGCATATTTTTCAATTTGTTCAAAGCCATTTCAAACATAAGATCTTATCCTGCTTTCTATTCCACTCTACCACCCAGTTACCAGAGGGTTTTGCTAATGCTGCAGTAACTTAACATTTTACATTGAGCTGAAATGCCAGACATTTAGCTTAATTTGGTATGCATTTTACTTATTACGTGAAGAATTTTATGGCATTTTAAATATAAATAAAATATAAGTAGAAAATTAAGAACATGTAAACACAAAAAATATAGATTATAAAGGTCAGTTTAGACACTGACTGAATTTTACATTCACCTCTCAGCTTCCCAGAAGCAAAAGCATAAAAGGAGAAATCATGTAGACATTACACAGTATTTATAAAGTATCTAATATAATTAGGCAATATAAAAACTATCTAGACTCCTAAAGAAAGGAATACATGGAACCAGTTCACAGAAACACATTGAAAAATAGCTAATTTCTCTTCATTAATTGAAAGGGCATTTGGGGTATGGCAAGTGCTTGGCATAATTGCATTGAATATCTCCTTTATAGCTGATGTAGGAAAGATGCAGTATTTGTATGCCCAATCGCCCAATGTACTGGCACCTTTGAAAGACTAGACTAGATCATCTCTAATGTCTCTTTAGCTCTAATTTCACTGACTCTGGTTTACATAGAAGCTGTGAGTGAGCAACTTTTGTGAATTTCAGATTAAAATCTTCTTGTTCCAAGATCCAAACAGGTATCCAATAAACGCATATCTAATAATCAGGAGGCAGTGGTGGTTTGGGTGACTTCCCTGGATGACTTTTGCCTTACTAGGTTGAATTTTATAAAATCAGGATCTTCTCATTTGGAGTTCCTTCATTTTTGACAACTCCAGGAGTCCTTCGTCCCTGGAATGATTTCCTTCATTGCTCCAAGGAAAATGACTGAGTATGTGTGCCGCACCCCCCCCCCCCCCAGAGGAGGGGAAAGTTATTTGAAAGAGGCTGAACTCTGTGAACTCTGTCAGATAAGTGAAAACTTTTATAAATACCTGGCTTGGAACGGAGAGTGTAGAAGGTTTTCAAATCAAAGTGCTAAATTAAGAAGCTTAATTTTGGCACTCCAGCTGACTGAGTTGTTTGGGGGAGGGTTGATGCTGACAATTCCCCGCATGCACAGGGGATCAGGAGAGGAAACTGATAAGGTAGCTTCAGGGGAGGAAAGGACTGTCTCACTCCAGCAGCTCTGACTCCGGGAAGCACGGGAGGAGTGCGGAGCCTGGGTTTGCTTCGGTCCCGCGCTGGTACACAGAGAGCTACAGCAAGCTGACTTTCTCCACCTGAACTCTCCGTGGAGGGACAGCAGTGCTCCTGTTTCCATGGATGTCTCCAATTTACCATTACAAACATAATAACAAAAGAAAAGCCTTTGTCAGGGGAAGGAGAAAGACACTGTTTTGAACATAAGGATATTAAATTGGGATTTAGACCGCTACTCTAATCTTAGATTCTAACAATAATTTGCGGAGGAATTTATTTACTCACTCTGGAGCAGATTTTCCTGTATTCAGATGAGAGTTTGAACTTTTCTATGGTTTCCACGATTCTCTGCACATCTAGACCTTCCTTACCCTAGTGTTTTCATATTAAATATATTCCAAAGATATTTCAATACATCCTAGTCCATTTTGGCACTGGATTTAGTAATTTGAATTTTTGAAATTTACATGAAAAATAATGTGTCCCGTGCAACATTATCAGCATTACTTGTAGCGGTAAAAGTTGGGAACAAACTAACTTCACAATAAAAAGTTGTCAAATACATAAATTATTGTTTATCCATATGAAGGCTTAAGGTACACCTATTTAAATCCATATTGCTGAAAAATATTTAATGACATAGAACATGTTCAAGGTGAATTCCAAATAATAAAATCAGATTACAAACAGTAAGGAGATATCTCAGTTTTGTCGAAGGTAAACATGAGTAGTTAAAGATATATGTGTGTGAGATGAAAGAGAAAAAGACTGGAATACTCCATTTCAAAATTTCAACAGTGTTTATTTCTGTTTTGGTAGTTATTTGCAATTTTTATTTATTATTATAACATTCTATAATTTTCAATGCTTTTACAATGAAGACATTACATTTTTAATCAAAAATAAAAAAATTATTAATTTCACTTAAATATTGCAGGGGAAAAAATATGTATACACCCTCCCTTTCCTTCACCTTCCTCCTTCTCAATCCTTGAGAAGCTTAAAAAAGGATCTTCTAGTCTTGTGACAAATAATATGCTATCTCAACAAGCTTCAACATATTGAAATCATTCTATTTAATTTTTATGAACCATAGATGTCAGGGATAGTGGAGATACCAGCAGGCCTCTGGTTTTCTCAGCTTATGTTACTGAGTCTGAAGAAAGCTAATGATTTGTCAGCTGTCATAAAACAATAGTCCAGGTAGTTACAAAAATTAAGAATCTAATTTTTCCAAACCTGACACACAAGGCAGTTTTTAGCACAAAGCCATATGAAAAGATTGCTGTAATATAAAAAAGGAAAATTATCAAATGATCTAAGATAATAAGGTTCTTAAAAGTTGGGATCTATTCCCACCAATATAAAGTAAAAGTCAAATACCTTTCCAATTACAGATAGTACAAATAGAGTATTTTGGTTTCATAACCCTTGGTGAAAATGAAATGGCCCATTCCACTGGATTTCTGTGAAAATGTATTTTGATATCTTGGTACCTAAAAAGCATCCCATTAAATTATTTAGCATTATCACTAAAAAGGTAAGTTTTCATTATTAAGCTTGGACAATTATATGTATTTAGCTCCATCTTTCAGTTCAAGGTGCAATTCCTGGCCTTGTGGTATTCCAGCTCAATGACCGTGCTTTGACCATTTCCATTTCCAGCCAGTGTTTGTCCCCAGGATATAAGTCGCATGGGGTGCAAGGTGGCTGATGTCCAGAAAGATCAGGAGAACTACACAACTGCTTTGGCACCCCTTCAAGAATTGCTCAGCAAGAAGCTCGTGCTTGCTGACCATCTGGTTGGAAACCCAGGCAATAATTTGTTTAATATTAGAGTTAATATGATGTCTGTCTGTAGGAAGCATTTTGTGGGATAGTAATCACCTTGGTAGGCCATATTAGGTAGACTTTTATTATCTTTGTTTACACTTGCTCATTGGTTTTTTGGAAATTAATTCTTGTCTATCATTCTTTATGGCCATTTTCTTATTAGAAATTGGAATTCAGCTTTTTTATCTACTCCTCTACTGGGGGGCAGGTGTTGGTGAAGGTTGGTAAAAGGGGGGAAATGGGGAACATCTGTTAATAGTGTCTATGATTAAAAATAAGAAATTGGAATTCAACATACTCAGGTCTTTATGATCTTAAATATTAGAGGAATTGTTGCATTAAAAGGATTACACAGAATTATCAAATTTTAATGCTTCTGAGGACTTTAGAAACTGTT
The DNA here is from genome assembly GCF_054644295.1 of Miniopterus natalensis. Lineage (NCBI taxonomy): Eukaryota > Metazoa > Chordata > Mammalia > Chiroptera > Miniopteridae > Miniopterus > Miniopterus natalensis. Next base: position 189,784,317 of record NC_142081.1, on the reverse strand, counting down.
AGTCCTGATTTTGTTAACATGGTTACAAGTGTGAAAATTTCTATCCAAGTTCCTGAATATTTCAGAATACAGTTATTCATTAGTCTTTAGAAACATGTGCAGCTTAATGAATGTGTTGTCTAGGTTAATATCTCATACCAAGCATGAAGACACTGGGGCTCAGGAGATGAAGGAACATGTCTAAGGCGATGGTGGCAGAATGAGACCCAGCACCTCATTTTGGACCCAGTTTCAGGTGTTTTCTTTTAGGCTGACCATGCTTGCTTATATTCCTTGAAAGTTTTTCATATAGCTCTTGGGGACTGGGGGAAATATGGAAAACTTTTAAATATCAATTGTATAAGAATACAATTTTAAGCAGTTTCAAGATGAGCTGTTTATATGCCTGATTTTTTAGGCTTATTCTGTTGGTATATTCAGTTGTCACTGAAGCCCTGCGTTTTCTTTCACTACTTCTGCCACAGTCCCAAGAGTTTTCCTCCTCTTCAAATTCCTGACCTGGGTTTTGCTTTTTATCGTCTCAAAACCAGTATAGAAATCGTGGTGCTAAATATAGTCCCATATGCTATCTTTTCTCCTTATGGGTTCTCTCAACATGGACAGAGGCACCGTGGCCAGGCTCTGACAGCAGAAATGTCTTTGGCTATGGAGAGAGAAGAGGCATCAGAGAACAGATGTGGCCTGCTGTCCATTGTTCTAAAGTGTTATTTTAAACTTGCCCTGAAACAATGGATGATTTTGGCAACTTTTCACAAGCTATCTGAAAAAGGTGAGGGAAGAATCCTATGTGGAAAAGACTGAAGGAAGCACAAAGTGAATTTCAGGGAGAGAAGGTGTTATACAGAAATGGTCTCTCACTGATTGCAGAGAGTAAAACAAAAGACTGTTCTTGTGATGTAGTGGTCAAATTTTTGCAGTTTTAAGAAAAGGTTGTTTTCCCCCCAGGCAGTCGGTGGGCATATGGCATTCCTATTTCTACCCATTTGTATTTAAGTCTCCTTAATGGTAGGCTTTGTCTTAGACAGCCAGGGATATTTTCTCCAGACAAAACCATAGAGGAAACATCCATACACATTTCTCTAGATGTTAATTTTAAAATAATCATAGGCTTTCTGATCAGTTCTTTTAGATTTGGCTCACAAAGCTGAAGAGGGGAAAAATATGAATAATTAAAATGCTTTTTATTTGATACAGGCACCATGGAAAAGTGCTAAAGACACAAAACTGGATAGTAAAGGTTTAATAAAGGGGTCAAAAACATGGTGACAGAAGGTGACTTGACTTTGGGTGGTGGGCACACAATTCAAAATACAGGTCCCCTATCGTAGAAGTGTACACTCACAACCTATATCATCTTATTAACCAATGTCAATGCAACAAATTTTTAAAAAGAAAAAACTGAATGATGACATTTTTATTATACAGTTTAGTGAGAAAAATCATCCGTGCAATTAGTTTTCATTGACTTCTGGGCATTGTGGGAAACAATTTCTGTGCATTATTTCATTTGATCCTTGAAACAATCTCATGAGATGGACATTATTTTTAGTGTTTTCTTTCTTTGTTTCTTGTTGTTGTTTTTTAAAATTATGGTGAGAATACTAGCAGAGGATTTGTAAAATGTGCACAGATACATGGCTTATGATAGAGCTCAAATCCAAACCTTTCTGATTCCACCATTCGTGTCTTTAACAATTCAGCAATATACGGGGTTATGGGTTTCAATAAATAACAAAACTATTAAACTTCTCTCAGGTCTAAACAAGGTGGTACCTGTAGTAAATTGAGGTGGAAAAGAAGGGAAGAGCAGAGAGTGGTATCAAACCTGAGCGTTGAAGGCTGGGAGGACATCAAGCAATGCCAACAAGGCCAAGGGCAGTGTGAAGTCCTGCAATGGCAATGGTGTGCTTGGGGGATCTGATGTCAACAGGGCTTTATGGTAGGACACAGGCTGAGAACGTGATGAATGGTGAGATATAAATGGTTCTTGTACTGTGATGTTGGACGAGTCTTTCATTAACCTCTGGGAAAGCCATTGGCTGGATTTCATAGGGCTAATCTTAGAAGGTCCTTTTAAAATAATGTTTATACATCAGTTTCCTTCTCTTCTTCTGAAGCAATATCATCTGCAGTCCACTCAGTCAGCCTGGCTCTTCTCCCATTTATGAATTGCTTTGGTCCTCTCCTGTTTCACTGTCTCCCTTCTGTCACCTTCCAGGTGTCCATTCTATCGCCCATTTGCACCTGCACTAGAGGTAAAGGATGTGGTAGCCAATCCAGTCAACATTATATTTGCTTGCACTCCTGCAAAAAGATTAGTAAGGGGAAAGCATAAAATAAGTAATGAATATGGTAAGATCTGAGGGTGGTCTGTACATTTCATTTCTCTATACTCTGCTTTCTCCCTTAACCTTGTACAATCAAGAGTTTGATTTCATTTTTTTTTACCTTAAACATTATATTTTACTGTTTTTCCTCCCTCCCCTATTTCATTTTCCAGATAATGTAACTGAAGTAAATTAAGTGTTAGTTTCCAATAAAAAGTACGTCAAGTTAGTGGCAGGGCTTCAATTCTAATTTCTAACCCAAATCTTCTAATTTCTTGATGTTGTGGTTCTAAATTTAGTCTACTCTGTACTTTCTAAATGTTCTCATAGATGAGACTCATTAAATTAATAAAAAAAAATGAGTGCAGCTTCAGGATGATTATACAATTCATCATAAAAAAAATAACACCTTTGACAGTGGAAAGGGGCACAAATAAAAATTACCCCAGGACAATAGGCCAAAACCAGATTTAGTCCAGGAATGTGTGGGTATTCTCCACTTCAGTTAAATCAAAGGGCAACCTAATATGTGCCCCCAAAATACTGATTAGAGAGTCTACAAAGAGCAATACCTGGTTCATTTTACTAGTTGGTATCACTCTTCCCGGCTTAAAAAAAATATGACAGGTGACACATAAAGGTAATTTCTAAGGGAGACCCATGGGCTACTGGTAGTCAGTTCCTTTGAAGGCTGGAATAGTTAGACTCTGATTCCCTTATACTTTGCCAAAAACTTTGTTTATTTACTCTTGATTGATCCATTCATTTATTCCCATCGAATGAGCATCTGCTACATTTCAGGCACCATGCTGCAAGTTCAGCAGTGAACCAGATACCACACCTGCCCCAGAGTCATTCGCAATCCAATAGAGAAAGACTAATAAACCAATATTTACTGTGCAGGGGTATAAATGCCATTAGAGAAATAAACTCTGGTTTGTGAAGTGCAAAGGATAGGAGGAAAATGTACTATTTCCTGGAAAATTGACCAAGACTACATTAATGAATCCTCCAGGTGAAGGTGGAAAAAGTAAAGCAAAAACACAGAAATAGTAAATAACTTCTCTTAGGTATACTAGGTGCAGCTGTGAAAGTTGCTTACTGTCGGCATTAGGTCACAGCCAGGTTGTTTGAAAAGTTAGCAAGTTTGAGCTTTATCCTGTGGATGATACAAAACCATCAATGCTTTTGTTTTTACCTTAAAGCAGGTGAGTAATAAAAACACACCTGTGTTTAAAAATGTAATTCTGCTGGCAGTATTAAGGGAAGATGTTTCTATATAAGGTCCTTTTCATGCTTGCATGGTTGTTTGGAAACCTAAGTATAGGCATGTGGTACCTACTTAAACATCTTAACCACATGTAAGTGAAGTATTTACTTTTGCTACAGAAATACTATCCAGCCTCTTTTCTCTTATCTTTGCTTCCCCTCTTTCATGCTCATATTTTCACCTTAAACTTTTTTTTCTTCAGAATCCCATGTCACAGTACCCCCTTCTTAGATTAAATCAGCATTTCTCTGTCCTTCTGCTTTTCCAGAAACTACTCTGGAGATCTTCCTGACTTGGGTTTATTTTTATTGACAAGACAAAACCAAATACATATATTTTCCTCCTGTTATTTTTCTTTTGCATGATTTTCATTCTTCCTTATGGTCTTTGATCAGGAAAAGAGGACTGCCTGCAGCATCATTAAATTTGCTGATTCATTTGTAATTTTCTTTGGATGCTGAGGGCTTCAATGTCATTAGAGCTGAGGTCCAAGTCTGGCTGGTTTTGAATATATTTGAGTCAAATTACGTATTCTAATTGTACATCCTAATTTTTAATGAAGCTGAAATGAGAAGGGGTCATAAGGGTGCATGTAGTTACAAAATCTTTCATGAGGTAATGGAGAAATAGTGACTCACATCTTTCAATATATTTTCCAGGGGAAAAGCTACATTAAAAAGAAACCAGAAGAAAAATAGAAATTGAAATACATATAGAAAAATCCAAGCTTCAAAAAGAATGGTCTAATTTAAAAAGATGAACAAAAAGAGTTTTTTAAAATAAGTTATAGATTGACTTTTTCTTTCCAGAAGTCGAGTATATGTGTGTTGTGCTAGTGATGACCCCAGTGGACTTCTTTATCCCTTGTTTGACTGACTTGAAATTGCTGATGGGTGTGGCAGATTTTAAAAAGTAGCTATACTATTTTTCAGCTCCTAACTTTGAGATTATATTTCTCCTCCTTATGAACCTTGGCTTGGAGAGGGGGCATGCCTTGGCCAATAGCATTAGGAAACGTAATAGAAGCTAAGGTTTGAAAGGTGCTTTCCATTCCTCTTGCTGCTTCTGAACTCAGCTACCTTGTGAGAAACACTGAGATAACTTTCTACAGTCTGGAGAAAGGTGGTCTTGTCGCCAATCACCAGAAATCTGAGACAATCTGGGACCAAGAAGCTCCAGGTCAACCCAACAGCTCATTGGATTTTATGAGGAAATCCAGCTGAGATGATCAGAACTTTCCAGCTGAGCTCAGCCCAAATTGCAAACTCATAGAATCATAAGCTTATAATCAATTATTGTTTTGAAGCCACTAAGTTTGAAGGCAGTTTATAAGCATCAAAAACTAACAGAATGGGTTACGGCATCTCCAACTGTGATAGGCTAACTTCTAAATTGTTCCCCAAGATTCTTGACCTCTGTATGCCCTGTATAATCTAGTAATATAAGGGGATATCACTCCTGTGATTAGGCAAAGGTGAAGAAATTTGAGGTGTAATTAAGGTCTCTGATTTTAAGTTAATCAAAGGGCAGATTATCCTGGGTGGGCATGACCTAATAAGCTTTGCCCATAAAAGAGATCAGAGGTCCTGGAAGCAGAAGTAGATACTCTTGGCCTTGAACAAAAAATCTGAAATGTTGTAGAGCTGACAGGAAGCAGTGGGCAGCTTTCTGAGATAAGAACAGTTCCCAGATGAGTGTCAGCAGAGAAATGAGAACTTAGTCCTCAGCTGAAAACTTTCACCAAGAGTAGTTTGGAAGAGGACCCTGAGCCACAGATAAGATCACAGCCCCAGCTGGCCCCCGGATTTCAACCTGATGAGACTCTGAGCAAAGTACACAGATTCCTGGACTCCCTACTGATGGAAAGTGTAAGACAATAATTTGTATTGTTTTAGGTAAATTTGTGATAATTTTTTATGGAGCAGGAGAAAGCAAATACAACAAACTAGCCCTTCAACGATTAGATATGGTTAGAACTGTGACTTACAGAGATGATCCATTTATGGCTTTCTTTGCCAGGTTGTAAATCTTAGTAAAGGAGGGAGGTGAAATCCTTTGGCTTAAAGAAAGTCATTTTCTCTTCCTCTAGGCTCACAGAAAGCATAGCCCCCTCCAATGTCATGTGAATATAAAGCAAAGAGGAAGATTTTATCTATAAGTGATGAGATCTTCAAAAGCTAATGTTCAATTGGAGTCAGAGGATTAGATTATTTGACCTCTTAAGGGAATTTCTTGCCCTCATAATGTTGTGGCTCAGAATAAAGTCATCTTTTCTTGGTCCTAAAAGTGCTGAAAGGCACTCAGAATTTATAAGTCAAAGTACATGACTGATGGGCTTCGTGGTGTTGAAAAGGAAATGGCTTGTTCTCTATTATAACACAAACAAAAGGAGCATAACTTCCACCAAGGAAAACAAAGACTGGAGGAAAACTGTCTACTGATAAAATAAATGGCATAATGAAGACAGTAAAAGTCCCAGCTGGTTACAAACACAGAGACAGACTAGCCAGATCTCCATGTGGCAGAATGGATGCAGAGCTTTCTGTGACAGAACAATGACAAGAGATTTCAGTGAATATGCATTGATTTAGCAGGGCCTCAGACAAATCCATCTTTACTGAGTGGCACATACAAGTTCCCTATCATTAAGGACAAATCAAAGCATTTAAAATGCATGCAAGAAAAATTTTTCTATCCTGCAAGGCTTAGCACCGTGCCGAGAGCGCCATAGGGCATCACATTTTTATGGCATTGTTCCTGTGCCACTGGCCTGGATCCACCTGACCCTCCATCCCCTAATTTGCACTTCATTCTTCTAACTTCTGACCTTTTGATGGTTCACCTCGCGCTTTTCTGGCTATAGCCTTTGCTGCTTTTCTTGAATGTGATTTACATTTCCCCCTGCTTATGCTCTCTTCATCCTGTGATATATAATGCTGAGCTCTTCAGCTTTTTTAGGTGGCCGTCTTTTCTATGAAGAATCCTTCCTTTGAGTTCATCCCAGCTCCTCACACAAGAGTGAGACAGAACTTCCGCATTATCACACAGTGTGCAGACATCATTCTCATTCTCATAGGATCCTTCTAACGCTTTAAAAATTCTCTGGGTTGTCTTTATAGAGAACAAGGACTTTGAACTAGGATTCGTGGGAGGAGCCATTCACTCATTCAGAAGAATTTAATTAATTGGGCACAATTTTAGGATCTTGGAATATAGAATATGGAATAAAGCAAAAATCCTGTCATCTTAAATTATTAAGATGTAATATTTATGGGTATAATATTAATATAAAATTGATATCAAGAAATGGGAGATTGCAATCCAAGTAAGAATTCTTTTCAGTATCACTCCTCTGACTAGAAACTTTATATTATCTATCTCTTTTAATCCTTTGGAAACCCACTCAAGGTAGGTTATCATCTCCTAAACCACACACACATTAAATGGTGAAATTTGGATTTCAGCCCATGAGTAAGGTCTTGATTATAGAAGGTTTGTCTGAGGCCGCGAATAAACAGTGTGATATTAGTTAAAGAGCATAAAATTTCAAGGCAAAAAGGCCTGAATTTAAAATTTTCTCTGCCAGTTACTGGGAGTGTGACTTTTGTGGCCCCTCAGATAATGTTCCCTATTAACCATGATCTTCTATGGTCTAAACAGTGTAGATTTGAGGTGGTTATGCTGGTCTCTCCCATCATTTTGTATTTCCAGTTACTGTAAACCTGAGAAAGACTATCCACTTGGCAACCATCTCTAGAGGCAATGCTGACTCACAGAACCTTAAAAAACCTCTTCTGCCAATTCCTGTTACCTCGAAAATAGGGGTTTACCCTCATTCTATCCTCACTTCCAACAGATCACTCCACATCTTCTATATCAGTGGTTTCCAAAGTTGTAGTAGACTCTGTCACTATTTGAAAGATTCTAGGTAAGAAGCCAGAGATATTAGTGAAGCAAATTTATCAACACACGTGAAAAAAGTGGTTGTGCTGAAAAAAATGGCCATATGCTAGTAGAAGTAATGCTATCAGAAAGTTCACATTAGAGAGAATCAAGTAGTTTTCCTGACATTGAAAAAGCAAAAGATAAAATTTTTGAAGATGATACAAACTTAGAAAGGTATATAGCAATTTGCCAAGGAATGTTAAAGATGTTTGCACCATATTTTAAATTGTCCTACAAAAAGAAAGGAAGCACTGTTCAAACTATTTGGGTACAGAGAAACAAAACGTTTTTGTTCTAAGTATATGCAGCCAAACGTCTCTTTCCATTCAAAACATTGACCAGTCACTGAGAAATCACGAAGCATATTCTTCATAAAAGAAACTTTCAAATGTGTTTTTTTGTATATGTAAAGTTAAATATATTTTGTTATATAATAACCCATTGAAATTTGGCAATCTATGTAATTCCCTATTCATTCAACATATATTTACTAAGTGCGTGTTAAGTATCAAGCTCCATGCTATTTGCTAGAAATGTAATCCTGTCTCCATGGAGCTCACAATCAGTCAGAGAAGACAGACTCTAAACCAAAATGCATATATATTGGGTATTAAGACAATAGAAGCACAGGTTTTTTTGGCCTCCATACATGAACTCAAGACTAGAAATAAAGGTTCAGAGAAAGAGAATAAAGTTTAAGTGGAGGCCTGAAGGTGGGGAATCAAATGGCAGAAGAGGGGGTTTCAGGTAAAACCAACAGGGTATGTCAAGGTCCAGGGGCGAGAGAGAACTTGACACCTCGAGGACCTGGAGGGCCATCAGAGTGCCTGGAGTCACAGGACACAGGGAAAATGAAGACAGGAGAGACCAAAAGAGAAGAGTCCCTAGTGCGGGGGCCACATCAGCCATGTTGAGGAGTTGGGGCTTCATTGAATGTTCCTATAGTGGTGAATGGATTAATGAAATATGCATTTTTGAAGGATCTTTCTCGCTGCTTTCTTTGAAGTCTCTAATAGATATGCTACGAACAGACTTAGCTTTCCCCTTTGCATTTTGTAGATGTTCAATATAATGTAGTTGAATTTCTACTGTGGATAATTCTACTAACGATCTTTTTTATTTTATATTTATATCCTATTTCCAAAACGATTTGGGGCATATTGCAGATAATGTGTTTATGGAACTATTTCTTCTCAAAAACTTATTGGTTCATAAAACTACAAGATTGGCATTGGAAAGTATCATTTACTTATCCCTAAATAATGATTATGGTTTTCTACTAATTGTGAGTTCCCTGAGCCTAGAGATGATGCTTAGCAGAGGCTCAATTAGTGTTTGGTATAAGTGAATATCTGAATAAGTGCTTTATTGAAGATGGAAGGTACGGATGCCTTGCTTGCAATGGAGAGTACTGGCTGAGAACTGAGCAACATGTACAATGGTTTATGGCACAAGCTCCTTCTAAAGACCTTTGCAATCAAATAGGGGAGACTGCATACTCAAAAACACACAAAAAGAGTCACACCATCACACATGCACATCAAACTGAAGGCCGAATGAGATAAGCTCTACATGAGAGGCATAGTATGTACATTCCCTAATGCAAAATGCAATCTATTTTTAAAATATGTTTTTATTGATTTCAGAGAGAGGAAGGGAAAGGGAGATAGATAGAAACATCAATGATGAGAGTCATTGATAAGCTGCCTCCTGCACACCCCCCACTGGGGATGAATACCGAAACCCGGCCATGTGCCCTGACTGGGTATCAAACCAGGATCTCCTGTTTCATGGGTTGACACTCAACCACTGAGCCACGCTGGCCGGGCTTATTTTTTTATATTTCCTCCAATCAACCCAATTTGCGAAAGTTCAGATGCTTCTCCAAAACAAATCCAAACTCTAAAGCCTTGGGGGTTTTTCCATCACTGCTTATGTTACAGTTATGAAAAATAACCACAGGATGACTTAATTAATTGTCTTCTTTCAGTTTTCCATCTACAGTAGATGAATACCTACGCATCCCACAATCAATGAGCCCTGCCACTTCCTCCGGATAGATTACCACAGCTGTAGTCTAAAGCCAGTTTGCACAAGAAGGGAAAAAATACATTCCCATGAGGAATGTTGAAGGGATCAATTCATGAGCAAAGAAAACATGCTATTCTCAGCAAGGAAACAATATATTTTTCTTCTGTTGCTGTGATTAATTACGCACCACAACTCGGAGAATGGTTTCAAAGGGCCACAGTCCATCTCGTAAGCCCCCCAGGTTGATCTGCATTAAAAGCTGAGGAGGAATTGCACACTGATTCTGAGCAGTTTTGTGGAGCTGGCCTGTTGTCTGAGAAATTATGGATAATAATAAAAATGCACAGCCTTTGTTTAACACTGAGAGCAGGCAGTGCGGCCCCACCTCTGGTGACTGGTTCCATTAATGAATCACAGTTAAAGCGAGTGAAACCCTTTCTTGGGAGTCTCACCCATTATACTGCTGTGAAAATGAAGATGAAATGACTTCAGCAAAATTTCAGTGAGGTCGGGGCTCCTCCATATTCCTTCTACTCTATGCATTCGCAAATGTGTTTCTAAGAGGAAATTATAAGAAAACATACTCATTTAAGTCTTTTTTTTTTCTTTCCTGACTCAATGTTTACAGTCTTGTTCAATCATTTATACTTTGCATTCGATGACCAAAATGACATCTTAAATAAATAAAATGTGTGGGGGGAAACAGTGTCAGGGCCTGTGTCTTCTCTCTTCCTACCTGAGTTTTTTATCTTCCATCATCCTTCCTGGCTTATCTTTTTTTTTTTTTTTTTTTTTTTTATCTTTATTGATTTCAGAGAGAGGAAAGGAGAGGGAGAGAGAGAGACAGAAACATCAATAATGAGAGTCACTGATCGGCTGCCTCCCACAAGCCCCCAACTGCGGATCGAGCCTGCAACCTGGGCATGTGCCCTGACTGGGAATCGAACCCCAATCACCTGGATCCTAGGTCAATGCTCAACCGCTGAGCCACACCCGGCCGGACCTTCCTGGCTTATCTTTCCACTCTTAGGTAAAGAGACAGAGCCTTCTCCAAGTGCCACACCTGACCCAGAAGCAATCTGACAGTCTAATAGCCCAACTCTACTATTGTCACATTTTGCAACATGAAGGTTCCTGGCTACACCTCTTCAGTGAACTGGTCTACCTACAGGGACCTTCTACCTACTCTATGTCCTCTGATTCATTTGTTCTTTATGAACCTGCACTTGCAAGACTAGGGTGTGGACTTAGTGCTGCCTTGTGAGCCCTTGTCTCTGAACAACTTGCCCCTACACAAAGCTCTGTACTCCTACTTGAGACTATATAAATAATAGTCAATTTGGTCTCAGTTTCAGGCAGATGAACCCTGCCTTTACACAGTGACCCCTGGCAATCGTAAGAAATGAAGCATGTGCTCTGCCCACCCATATGTGGAGAAAGGTTGGAGACTCCTATTACATCAGTTTTTCCCCATTGTTCAAGCTCCATTGCCACTGGTTCATTCCCAGCAATGACCTGGAATGGGACCTTGAAAAAACAGAGAGTCAATTCCAGTTTGTCTACTTCACGGACATCTGGATAAAGGAAAATTAACTGAAAACCCATAAATTTAAAGACCTACTACCTTACTACCATAAAAGCTGAAGGCTTCATTTTGATGCTTCAGATCTATCACAAAGGGGCAGTATAGAGGCTGATGAGAGTAATAATTAAGAAGTACCCTGTCTGTGCTACGGAGTGTTTCAATATTTTAAATTTCTCTTACCCCGATATTTTAGTGACAGGCATTCAACAGCTTGTTGGCACTTTGTAGATTTTTGTTTTTTAATTGAACTAATGGATATAGTTCTTGACTTTTAAGAGCTTAGAATCAAAAGACAAATATAGACATATACAAATGCATAAAATTCCTCAGATTATCTAATCTTAACATGAATCAGATAGAGTTGGACAGAGCTGAATCTTAAAAAATAAATAGACATTGTTCTGGTTTCTAATAATAATTGCATTCTCTCTAGGCTCACTGACTTTGCACGTCTACTAGTATGCCCTTGCCTTTCCCAGTACTCAATCTCCAGGAAGTATCTTGGCTTCCTCTTTCTCTTAAAATTCTTTCTAGATCAATTTATTTTGTAAGTTTGGTTTAGATGCCTCACGTTACCCCCACAGCAACCGGTACTTACCCCTAGTTGTACTTCTTACATTGTACTATGAGTGTTTAATTCTATGTTGGTTTCTAACCACAGACCTGAGAGCCTCAAGGGGATAAACTCTATTTTGTTTTATTTTTTTTCTGTTTTCATTTTTTGAGCATCTATCTCAAAATCGATGCATTAATTGGTATTAGTTGAAAGTACATCATGAAGACATGTAATAAGAATATGATATAGTGAATATGTGAGGCTAGACCATTAAGCATCCGAGGCGGTAGCTGACGGAGGAATAAATGGAAATGGAGGTAAGAGGAGAAAGTGGGGACAGAGGTGTCATCCTTCACAGGTTTGCCTTTCTCATTTTTTCCTCATTAAATAGTTTAATTCCCCAGTGCAAAGGTGAAAACAGAGATTATGTCAAACTTGCTTTCCCAATTATATCTCAGAAAAAGTTTTAAAATTCAGAATAGCCAAGGAAAATGTAAAAAAATAAAACAAACCAGAAGCCACCCATCCCTGAAAATGCAGGGAGAGGGACTATTTGCCATAAAGTTTGTTAGCATATTTATACAAGTATTTATAATACAATTAGTTAGGCTGATGGGTTAAATATTCACCTTGGGAACAGGAGAATGGACAGGGAATTGTGTGGAGAAATTATACAACGTATTTACCAGATGTAATGGGCTGATTCTATCACCATATTTGTAGAACATCATAAAACGTGTACTTGACTAGCAGGTATTTTACCTTAAAGTGCTTTTCTTAGTGTGTTATGAACTTATTTTCTGACACCGGTTATTACTCAGTTCTACAGCCTTTATTACAGGAGCAGTTAAAGAGTAACTTCCACTCTTAAAAAGGTTGATTTGTTTTGCTCCAGGAAGGAGGCTGGTGTGAAATGTTGAGACAAGTTTTATTTAAGGGCAGCTGCCAGGGAACAAGGGAAATCATCCATCTCCTGTGTATGCTACCTGTTTGATTTCTAAAATTTCCCCATCTTTCTAATGCTGCAAATAATTGGCTAGAAAGTCAGTGTACTCACTTGTCTATCTGTGGTGCTCTTGATTTAATTTTTATTTTTAATCCCCTAAATTCAAGGGCTAGCTGATGCTAGGCACAATCAAGTGTGTCTAAAAATGGGAGCATGAAATAGGGTCAGGATGGCCTGGTTTTACCCATCATTGTAGATTGGATGTCTCCCCCCTCCCCCCATGCATTGCAAAATTGGGCTAAGTTATTTAATTAATTGGTGATTGTTAAAACATCTATGTTGGAAGGATACTCATTATCTGTTCAGAGACATTCTGGAGCTTATAGATGAAGAGAACTTCGTTCTGGGTGCTTTCATACGCCTTTTACTTATTATTTCATGGGGAAAAAGGACAGGTCTAAATGCAAATGAACATCACTGTTTAAATATCACAGACCGCTCTCTCTGAGCCCAGTTACAATAACTAGTAATTATAAGAATTGCTTGCCTTTGGCTTCCGGCTAAGCCAGTGCTAAACTTGTCCTTTTATTAGATCTGTCAGACCAAGCTAATTATCTTTGTGATAATAGATGCGCCTTACCTCCAACAAAACAAATACACTTATAATTAGCTTTTTAGTTAGAATTTTAATTTATTTATAAAGATTGTTTGTTTTCCTTCTATTTTCCTGCTTTAAAAGAGAGAGGATGGGGAGTGAGGGGTTTGCAGTTTATCAGGCTGCCAGTCCGCTTACTAGTTTCTAAAGGAAGAGAAACAAAGACTCATGTGTAATCCCCACGTCCAGTGTCTAATAGGGTTTCACACCTCTTCTGTGTTATGTCAATTCACTTCCAAGGCATTTAATTTTATTCCACAGACACAAAAAGGGGCCCCTTTTATCTGCCTACTCAACAGAGGGTGTTATGGATGCTATTACACGGAAATACTAACAAGTATGAATTGAAAAGCTCTCTGTAGCACAGCGTAGCTGCCTTAAAAGCCAAATCATCTTATACTGTCCCCACATTTTTGTGTCACTTACCCCTCTTTCGTCTATAACCCAGCATATTTCAGAATATTACACAAATGCTGGCAATGCATTCGTGGAGAGTATCTATGCTGAACAGCAGAGTAGGAAGGAAGACACAGGCGTTGGTGCCATGTCAAACGAAGCTGGGCTTCATCATTGGTCTGCTATGTCGTAGCTGTGTGTGTGACTCAGGCAAGTAGCAGACCTTTCTGAGCCTTGGTTTCCTCATCAGTACATTGAGAATCACGCCTACATTAATAAGGGTTGTTGGGAGGATTAGAAAACAACGTATAGAGAGAGTTCAGTAGGGTGCCTGGCACAGTTTAGAGCTCAGTAAGGGGTGATTGCTATGATCAGTGTTAGAATCATGGGGGAGTATAGATGTCTAGAGAATCCTAAACGAATATTAAAACCTAATAATCATTTCATAGGTTTTATTTTATATGGAGATATGTTTCTGCTAATTTAGAAAAGCAGACATCCCTGATCGTCTAGGAATTCACTCTAGCTCACATTTAATAATGAAAACATGACACAAAGAAATAATTTTTTGAAAGTCACATTGGTGAACTTGTACCTGTTTGATGCTGGAAATGGGCCGCCTGACCTCTCAGCCTTACTTATAGCACAGCACCACTCTTTTTCTTTCTGTAAACTCAACAACTCACTCATTTCACTTTGAAAATCTCCATTGTTTTAAAGTCCCCCTCCAACAACTTTTTGATCTTGCAAATACAGAGATGTTGGGTAAGGTGGCAAAGGTCTGAGTCATTCAACATGGGTCCCAAAGATTTTGTAATGTGAAGGCAGATTTGCCCAGGATAATGTTCCATGTGCATGCAGATCATCACCAGTGAGTACTCACCACACCACTCCTGGCCTGAGGAGGGATCCCACTCCTGGAGGTAATGAATAGGCACCTTGATCATGTGGCCAAAGGCTCCCACACCTGATGAGGAAGCAAGGTGGGATGTGAGGGACATGACAGAGGGCAGTGGAGATGCTCTTACCTGGCTCACAAATCAAGCATACTGGCTCCTAATACTGGATTTATTTCTAGAGCTGCCTTAGGAGTTTGGGTGTCCAGGTGCTAATTCCGAGACCAGCCAAAGTCCTTTGCTATCAGTTCCATGGTTCTTATAACTCAGAATCATGGCAACCACTCTCAAATTGCTCTATTCCCTCATGGAATTGTATGGATTTTCTTGATTGAAAACAAAGGTCTCTTATTTCCCTTTTTATCTAAATAGGAACATTGGCCTGTATTCCAGGGCTCTCTAGCTGGTGTTGGCAATATGACATTGAGGGGAACATATCTGTACTCTGTACTTGATCCCTGACATAATAGAGCACATCATTCATTTATTCATTCAATAGACTTTTTTTCTTTTCGCCAAAGTGTGCCAGACCCAGAGCAATGGACACTTTCCCTGTTCTGTCTCTTACTCATATCCTCATGTTTTTGGAAAGGATGAATTGTGACAACCAGACCATAGCAGCAACCACAGCATGCAGGAGGGCAAACTTGACAGTGACCCTGATACAAAGAATATCCATGTTTGGGAGAATAGCACTTAAAAAATATTTTATCAATCAGGTGCTGGATTATTGGAATTTGAAATGTCAAGAACTTGTACACTTTTCAGTTAGCAAAATCATTTATAAAATAACATAAATATTTTAGCAGCAAAGAAAACAATGGTAGGTGCTTAGTCAAGATACCTGTATTATATATTATATTATATTCATGAAAATATCTGTTATATTTTCATGAAAATGTATGTGTATATTATCTATTCATTCAACAAATATTAATTAGGATGTTATTATACATCAGATGCTTCTAGGCACTGGGTTTTACTAGTGAACAAGGAATTCTACAGCTCCTGGATTGTCACATAGCTTTTTATTATATTTGCACATAGGACTAGGTAATATAGAAAAGGCTCTCTCAAACCTGTCTCAACCTGCAGCTTGCCAGATTAACCAACCCTTCCCTTCCCCTCTAAAACATACAGACTCCTGCCCACAGCCCACTAAGAATTTACAACCACTTCCATCCAGTTGAAGGGTGGGATTATGAAGAACCAATCGTGTTTGTTTCTTTTTGTGTGTGTGTGCCAAATAGTTTGCTTTTTTTTCTTTTAAATAGGTTTTTATTGATTATAGAGAGAGAGGAAGGGAGAGAGGTAGAGAGAAACATTGATGGGAGAGAAACATCCATCGGTTGCCCCCTGCATGTCCCCTGCTGGGGATCAAGCCTGCAATCCCTGCATGTGCCCTGACTGGATCGAGCTGGGACCATAGAGCCAACCACCGAGCCACACCAGCTCAGCCAAGATGTGCTTTTTAATGTAATTATGTGACTGGATTATATAGGTGAACTGATTAAATGTGAGAAAGGGAATTATAGATTCTACGAAATTAATTGAAATTCCTTAAAGAAGCAAAGAGCGTGAATCACTCAGATACATTTGGTATTGAAATAAGCGCACGTACAAATGTTTATATACCCTTCCGTGGACCTGGTGGTGAGCAATGCCCTCTGGGAACCCATGGTGGCTGGTCTATGGACTGCTGGGGATGGGAAGGTAGAGCAGAGACCACTGATCATTTGAAATACAGAACCTTCTTCAAAGTAATTGTGATGAATATGATACGAAATGAAAAGTCATAATTCACATTCTCAGTTTCACAAGAAATTAAAAATGTCTTCATTTAGCCCTCATGGATTAATTCATGGATCAAATATTTTGGTGAATAGAATTTTTTAATAGCTACTAGTAAGACTAAGTGAAGGAGATGTGGCTGAATATAAAAGGGCCAATCTTGCCTCCCTTTTCTTTCTTCTGTGTAAATCATTTGGGGCTTTTCTTTGCTGCTGCTGTGCTCCAGTGAGCCAATCTGATCTCCGAGCGATTATTACCTTTTTTGCCTGAATGGCAGGGCTACACACAAATAGAACTTGTCGTGTAATTCTACACTTGTATTAACACTCATTCCTCTCCATTTTATCTAGAAGTAATGGTGCAGAGAGGTCCAAAAATAATATTAGACTCTAGTAGCTTGCCTGCGAATTACCATTCATTTCTTTATATCCTGCATTTCTTTAACTGTCACTCCCATGGGCTTAAACGGAGACTCCAGCTTCTACAGCTAGTTCTGCCCAGGATGCATTTCAGAGGTGTATTAGGTGCAGGTGGGGATGGTCATAGATGTGCTTAGATACAAGTCCTATTTTCTGGTTTCGATAGCCTCTTTCTCAAAGCCAAGCCTGGCATCTTCTCTTAGGCACTTTCACATATTTGGCTACTCTTTCTTCCTGTTACATCATCTCTTGAGGGGCACTGCTCATGTACATTTGCAACACTGTGGGACAACTTGCGGACTCTTCTAGAAAACTTATAAACAGAAGCTGTGTTCCAGGCAGTAGTGGGGAGATAACTACCCCCCTCTTTAATTAAAGGTACACTTTGGTACATGGGCATCCATTCAGAACTCTTTGTCCCCTCAGGAGCATTCAGAATTGATATTCACCCACTTAGTTTCAGTCCTGGCCTCTCCATGAGTCTCTGATAGGAGTATGATAAAATGAACCAGGAGACACATTCAAGTAAAAACCCATTGTTTTCTTTTAGAAAATACCCCCTAGCTGAGCAAAGCATGTCTACTTGACTCTCTCTTTCCATGGACTCAGAGGTGCGTAGGACTACAAAGGCCAAGAGGGGATAAATTAGTGATACAGGCTGGGAGGGGACTCTAGCAAAGAAAGAAATCACATTATTTATTTGTAGGGAGGATCCTTCAGCTTGAGCCAAATGCCATGCTAGGATGTAGGCCAAATATCAGCAGATCTAAATTTTCTGGTAAAGACAAAATACAGACTTTTATGTGAACTCTCTTGGTTTTTAGCACTTAATTTGAGAACTACTAAAAGTCCTGGACACACATATTGCATCACAATTTGGTTCCTGAGTACTTGGTATATAATGTCTGACTTAGATCCTATTTCTTAGACATTTGCACCCAAATATCACTTAGTTAGAAAAGTGTGGATGTTTTCTCCTAGAAGGGTATCAAATTGCCACCACCTAATTTTTTTTCCAGTAACTTGATGCCCCAATAGTCTATACCAAGTTTATCTCATGACCTTGTACTTGTCCCCATGGAAGGTTTTAGTTCTATTTTCTCTTCGGAGGCTCTTGCTTCCTCTACAACTAGATTTCTACAAGTGGCCAACTTTACTACTTGGAAAAGCTTTCTTATGCCCAATATGTTTTATATTAGCAAAATCAGTTTAGGCTTAAGCTAGACATTAATGCTCTCTATAGACATGTCTTGAACAAGTACTTTGTGCAAATCACAAAATTTACTCTGCAAGTCTACTCCTTAAGGATTTTGTGGTCTAGTGAAAGGAAGGAAATGAAATGTTATATGCCTTTTGTGCAACAGGGACTTTGCCAATTTCCTTAATCATAGAAAACATTTTATGAAATAGATAAGATAATGTGTATTTTAAAGAAGAGAAGGCTAGCCCGGGCAGTGTGGCTCAGTGGTTGAACATTGACCCATGAATCAAGAGGTCAGCAGATCAATTCTTGGTGAGGGCACGTGCCCAGGTTGCTGGCTTGATCCCCAGTAGGGAGCATGCAGGAGGCAGCCGATCAATATTTCTCTCTCAGCAATGTTTCTGTTTCTCTCTCCTTCTCCCTTCCTCTCTCTGAAATCAATAAAAACATATTTAAAAAAAAACAACAAATAAGAGGAAGCTAAATCCTAAGGATATTCAGCTAGTATGAGGCACAGGCATAATTGGAACCCAACACCATAAGTATCTAAAATCTGCTGCTTGAATGTGAGGTTTATACACTTCCTTTCCTTTAGGGAATTGCAGAAATGAACTACTACAGCTCAGATAAACCAAAACAGGCCTCTTCTCTCCCTCCTCCTTCCCTTCCGTTCTCCCTTCGTATCCCTGATTGTGGATATTTCAGAAGCTATGTTCACTGAATATCCTCAGCTTGAGGACCATGTTTACCCAAAATATATCTTTTGCATTTGTTGCAGTAAACTGTGACTTCATAAGATTTAGGTGTCAGAGTATTTTCTTCAATGCTCGGTTACATTCTCTGCAGGACTTCAGTGGCCACATCAATTTTGCACGAATAACTTACTAGTTCTTAAAATTATAGATATTTCAGGCAACTGAGAAAATATCTTCACATCTGGAATTGTTTCCACATAGCGATATTACAAGTGTATAGTCAAGATATGATAGAAAACACTAGATTTTCTAAAAGCAGTGATAATGCCAGTATTTAGATTTGTGGGTTCTGGATTCAATAGGTTAAGGGCTAGGAATTTTGATTTATGTTATTATAGCTGTTTTTTATTTTCTTGGCTTAAAAGACATTTCCACCTGATGGTTTGCTAACTTTGTATATGCTCCTCATGTATAAGTAACCCCAAGGAATTAATCAGAGAGGGTACCAAAGGGGATGTTGAAGAGAAATTTTCCCCAACAAATCACTGCTACTCTTTCTGTTCCAACGTCTTTCTCTTAGTCTCAGTGCAGTTTATATTTGGGGGTGATCTTTGGTTATCATGGGCTCTTGCGCAAAGGTTTCAGGCCACTTTTATCTGCCAAAGAATATTATCCACTTGTACCTTTGCCTCAATATAGCATCTAAGTAAGAAAAGATAGAGCATGCCATAGAGGAAAATCCCTTCCAATCTGATCTTGGAGATTACAGGCTTTAAGACTCACCATTCCTCTTTCCCGCCATGTCACAAAAATAGAAGACACAAGGATCACTAGCTAAATGTGACAAAATATTAGCTTTGCTAATGGCTAATCAGGTGCCCGATTGTCCTTCTACTGGGCTCTTGATAAAGTACGTTAGAGGAAGTAGCATACAAATAAAGCCTAATAAACCCTTTTTATTTTCATTCCAAAATAAGACCTACAGTAAGAGCTGGGTCAGCAAAGCAGGCTCCAGTGATACAGAGCTTTGGGTCTGCCTCACACATGGTTACCGGAGAGTGCAAGAGGAGAAATGGCAGGTCTCCTTCAAGGCACTTATCTCATGGGAACAGAGGACAGAGAAGGAAAGCTCACTCCCCATAAATTTAAGTGGTTCCAAGAGAGCAAGAGCCCATGCCCAGCATGAGCAGTGATGGGTTGCACAGTGCCCACACCCACTAGTAAAAGTGTAGTCTTATGAAAGTTAAGCCCTCACTAGCCAAAGTTAGCTGACCTGTCCCCCTCTCGAGGAGGAAGGGATAAGAGAGTGAGAAAATACTAGCATGCAAGGTGAAGAGTTATAGGACTAAATACTGCTGTGCATGCATTTATGTACCTCAGTAGAATCATTCCTTAGAAAGCCTCAGAATTCCCATGTTTTCATCAGAGTCAATGAAGCCAGGAAGAGAAGGGTGAGAGAGGGGAATGGGGCCACTCAGTTCCCATGACTTTTAAAGGATTGTTCTATTCATAGAGTAGTAAGGTTGGAACAGACAAATTGATGTGTTTCTAAAGGTTACATGGGATAAAGGTGCCCAAACTCAGGTTTCCACAGAGTCTTAGCCTTCATGGGTTAGGTAAAGAAATCTTTCTCCACATCTGTTATTTAGTCCCCTAGGTCCTTCTCCATCTCCATCCTAGCCCCTGCCTTCTCAAGGCCATGAAACATAGAGCTTGAAATAAAATTGAAGAGTTCCTATTGTCACTGACTGATGAGCAGGAAGGAATTGGGGAAGGGAAAGTCCCAAATCCTGCCACAGGAAGACCCATTCTCTGGAGAGAGCTTAATCATTTGCTTATTCAACCAACATTTATCAAGTAGAGTGCAGCGATCCTCAGGGGTCCGCAGATGCTGGTTTATGAGACACGACCATAAAAGTTAAAGGCTGTCACTTTACTTGTTCCCTTGATATCGATGTTGTTGAAAATAAATTCAAATGTGAACCTTTGAAACATTATACGAGCACCAAGTTATAAGGTGATCATCAAGAATGTGTTCGTATTTATTTTTAATATCAACATTGAAACTCAAAACAATTCACAGAGGTCATGTAGACGTACAAAAATTTATATGAAGAGTCACAAAGACCTTATGCTGTAGTTTCAGAAATGCTAGCATAGAGGGAAAATGAATAATTTTGAGAATAATAGAGACCAGAATTCTAATCCTCTATCTAAAATTTACGAGATGCTTTACTTAAACCAGATTAGATGATTTAACAATATTAAGAAATTTAAAAATGAGAATAATACTGCCTATATGGTAGAGTTTTTATAAGGAAGAAATAGCATGATGTATATAATATACATTATGTGGTATTTTACACATACTAGACTCCTAATAAATATGAATTCCTTTTTATGCCTTAAACTCCCTTTCTCCCCATTGCATGCAAGAAACTATATTCAAGGGTAGACAATGATGGATTAAATATTTTCTACAAGAAGATCTCAATCTGGTCTGATAATAGACATATAAACACAATTAGAATATATTGTAAAAAGTACCATAATATAAAAATGTAAAAAATAGAAAAAAATTATATGAGATATAGAAAAGATTTTTTTTCTAATACTCCTAAAATATCTAAAAATTACTCCCCAAAGAAACATATTCCTGGTGAATATTAAGTGAATGACAATAGTGATGATGATGATGATTTGAAAATGGAGTTTATGATGATGACAATCATGAAGATAGTTTATATTTATTGCATATATGCTATATTGTAGTAACTCAGTTTTCACATTACTTGAACATCACAACATTCTAGTAAAGTAGAAATATAATTTCTTTGTTTTAGAGAGTCACAAGGTAACAGATAGCATGAGGAAAAGCTGGGGCTTGACCCAGTTCTGTCTGATTCAAAACCCCAAGCTCTTGACCACTATAATGCATGCTCTTTCCATAAATTAATTACTGAATGGTAATTAAGTTCCATTTAAGCTCTAGTGCATTTGAATTTAAATAGGCTTTTGTGGGTATATTGGGTGCCTTCTCCTACTCCATCCCACTTACCAATTTACTGATTTTAACATCCTAAGTCAGATTTGGGAAACAACACTCTAATTGAGATTGCCATAGTAGAACAATAGATCCATGGGAAAATGTTCCCAAGTTCCTAAAACTCTTAGTACATAGACATATTTGGGAAATATTCCAGTTTTAATGTGAGACTTCCCATCTTCATTTGTAAACATCATGGATTTACTGTACTTTCCTACCATCTTACCATGACCCTGAATAGCTCAGCTGGGGATGTTAGTCCCATGGATGTTAGCAAATCTTGTATACAAGCTCAAAGGGGGAGGCCCGGTTCATTTGAGGAGGCATATCTTACAGGATATTTGAGAACATAAATAAATTTTTTTCAAGATATTGAGACACTTTAAAAGGTATATGAACAACCGCTTCCTGTGTCAATAGCTTTCCATCACAATGGAACAGTAACATGGGTATCAAGATTTACCTGCACTTTATACTCATCAAATCAATATACAAAGCTGAGGGTGAAAACTCTGCTGCTTCTGTGGAATGAGAATGAACCATGTTTTACAGTAATGCCAATAAGATGAGCAAACAAGCAAATGCTGAGAGTTCTTATTTGAGAGTTCTACCCTAAAAGGGGTGTACATAAGATATTACATGTTAGCATGTGCTACAGTTGTAAGAAAATCTTGTTGGTATGAGACACAAAAAGGGTCTTTTGCTCCTCAGGAGGCTGGCTATTCCATGCATGCCATACGGTTGAGAGTAGTCTGATCTGCTTCGTACACATTTTAAATAGCAAAAAATAAAGGCATATCATTAAAGGTATCACTGAAGCCTCCAGGCTTATTTTAAAACTGACTTAATGCGCATTAAGGTATAAGAGATGGATGACTAAAATGTAGAAAAACATGGTGGGTTTCTCCAGATGACGAATGGCTTGCCAATTCCCGGAAAAATGTCCAAGAGAGTAAACTTAGTCTTTACTATGTTTCTCCTGTTGGGGCCTTCATCTTTTTCAGGATATTGGACCCTGACACTGACCAATGGTGCTCCTTGATTGCTGAAATTGATTCTGCATCCCAGCATACCCTGCTTTCTTTAATTCTCACTTTTTTTTTTAATATCTCTTTTCTCAGTTTAAGTAATAACTTGGGAGTTCGACTAAAGCAATAGGCAATTCAGAAAGCTTAAATCCAAGTGAATTTCTCAAGAGAAATTAAGTAATATAAGAGATATATAAATGTTAAAAATGATAGCATTTTTCTGATAAACTGCATTAATAAGAAGAATAAATAAACAGGTTGTAAAGTATTTTAGCACATTATATGTATATATTTATATAATATATAAATCAGAATACATATGTTGGTGAAATAGTTATAGGTGACTGAGCTGAAAATGGACTTAGCTAAAAAAATACCACTACCTCTGTTTTTTTTTTAATCTTCTCAATTTTTGGAATTAAAGTCTGAAAGTTCTTCGTCATACTCAGCTACACTGTAGACATAACCTTTCTTTGAATCTTCATGGTATTGTCACACATACCTTGGGTTGACTGTTCTCACTATGCCTCTCTTCCTGAGCATCTTGAGTCATTGGCCATAGTCACTGCTTGTGAGCTCCTGTATTTTGACTCAGTGAGACCCTTCCTCCCCCTTCTTGTTAAAGCCTTTCCTTGGTGCTTACTAGTAATTTCTTGTCCTGGGTTGACTTCAGTAAAATAGAAAAATGAAATAACAAATGAAACACCAACTGGAAAGCATAGACATTCACAGAGTATCAATAAATCTTATCAGAAAAACATGGAGTCACACTGCCCCTCTCACAGTGTGTTTCTGTGACACTTATCATTATGACAACTAGCTCCTTACATTTGCTTGCATGTTTATAATCTGTAAAATCCTTCTGGAATGGAAGCTTCATGAGGGCTGAAGCTTTGTCTATTTTCTTCTCCTTCTGGGATACCTGTGACAATAACATGGCCCATCACAGGGCAGGTGCTCAGAGATCTTTGATGAATGAATGACTGGCGGGGAAAGATGGATGTGGGCCAGGAACTCACTTTAAATAATTCAATCAAATATGAGAGACTTGGCATTATATCCAACTTGTGCTGTCAATGGAAGATCCCGAACACTCTTCTGGGAAGTTTAAGCCATTTCATTAGGAAATTAGTGAATGTACATTATAAAAGGTGTTGATATTTCTGTCACTTTTCTCCAAAAAATGTGTAAATAATTGAGCACAGAAGGAAAAGTGGCTGCACTTCCTCCAACAACCTGCTTTATGGAAATCAGAAATGTGATAGATAGGAGGATTTATCCCCTCTTTTAATTTATGTCTGAATTATTGGCACTAGGACTAAGTCTTTAAGTAAAGGAAGAGATAAGTAGAAAAGGGACTGAAAAGTAAAAAACAAAAAGTAATTACACAAACATAGGCAAGCACACACGTGATCCTTCCATATCTTCATTTTCTTTTTTTTTTAAATATGTCTTTCTTGATTTTAGAGAGAGAGAACCTTTGATTGGTTTCCTCCTGTATATACACCCCAAACAAGGATTGAAGCAAAAACTTCAGTATGTGCCCTGACCAGGAATCAAACCCTAACCTTTTGGTGCAGTGGAAAATGCTCAACCAACTGAGCCACATTGGCCAGGGCTGCATTTTTTCCTTTCCTCCTGTTATTCTTGCAATGGAAGTGTTTCAAACTCTATATCCTATGTTACCTTAAATGTGGTGATAATAATGGTAACACTAGAGATAATAACCATAATTACAGAGTATATAAATTACATTTCACACATATTGATTTATACCAGGTATTGCATCCCCACTTGACAGGAAAAGTAATAGATTAAGAGATGTTGACTACTATCACACTTTGTAAACACAATTGTGAGGGCTCTGCATGCCACATGCTTTCTATTTTAAAGCCTCCTAATATCACACAGGCAGAAAGTTGTAAAGTTAAAGTTAGAATGCATGAGTTTGGCTTATGAGTTTGTGCTTGTAATGACTATGAATTTTAAATTTAAAGGCTACAAACTGATTGAACACAAAAAGAGAAGTAGAATGTATAATATCCAAACAGAGAAGAAATTAAACTGCAATAAAGCCCTTCATCAATTCTACAAAAGATGAAAAAATTCAGAATATCACCAAAAATGAAATAGCATGAAGAAAAAATAAGATGGTTGATATCAATTCAAGTAAAATATAGAAATTTTAAGAGGACAAAAATGTATAAACAAATTTCAACAACATGTCATTCAAGAGACAGCTGCTCTATCATCACAAAACCAAACTTAAAATAAAAGATTTTAGAAAATACACAGGCAAATAAGCAAGGATAAAGGCTAATAACAGCACCATTTTTTAAATGCTAAAAGAAATCTCATGTTAAACCAGAATTTTATATCTAGCAGCAATATTGCTGAAAATAAAGATGCCTTAAAAAACAAATTATTCCCCTTCCCCCCCCAAAAAAACACACAAAAACAAAACAAAACAAAAAACAAAACAAACAAACAAAAAAAGCAAAGCAAAGCAAAGAAAACCCTTAAGTGAAACATTTGTTAGCAGACTTAGACAAGAAAAAAAATAATAGAGTGAGTTATTAAATCCAAAGAAAAATAATCCCCAATTGAAAACCAGGAATATAGGAAGAAATGCAGAGGAGAAGATAAGATACTTTTGTTTACTTCGCTTAGGAAATATTGAGCATCTGTGGATGGATATCTTTCATCAATTTGGAAAATGCTTGTGTATTTTCACTTTTGATATCAATTTCTTCCATAGCCTCTCTACTCCTTTTAATCACATTCAACTTCTCTTTTAACTTTGTCCTGAGTTTTCAAGAATTGACATGTATTATTCAGGAACAGCGGACACCTGATTCTTTCAGTGTGTGTAGATATAACATGCCTTACTCACCCTTCTTGTGTGGATTACAATTCAAATAACAACATTGGATTTATTGAGTTCAAAAAATTGTTATAGGAGTGCAAAAAAAAAAGAGAGAGACAACTAAAACAAGTGACATAAATGTGGGAGGTAAAGTGGTAAAAAGAGATATTACAGTCACATTTTAACAAAAATAAATGCTTGTAATATAATTCACAAATAGGCCAAAGAATACTTTTAAATGCATATTAGATTATGGTATTACAGGTTTGAAGTCCTTCAAGGACTTCTTGATGTATTTGGAATAAAATATCAACTTCTTCAATGGACTATAAAGTCACACATCATCTGGTTGATCCCTGCCGAACTTTATACCTCATTTATTCCTCCCCCAATTTTCCCTCACTCATTATGCTCTGAGTCCACAGAGATATTTGCTCCCAAAATTTGTCTGTACACTCCCTCTTCCCTCTGTCTAAAATATTCTTGCTCTGTCCCTCCCTTGACAAGTGACTATTCATCACTCAGAGTGAAGGTCAGAGATTACTTTTTCAGAGATGTCCTCCCACATTATATAAAGCGGCCCATCTCTATCTTCTAGCACTTTGCCTTAATTATTTCCTTCCCAATATTTCAACAGCTTTGTATTATTTGCTTGTAAAAGTCATACACAATGGCTTGCAAAGTCATCAATTACCTATTAAGTGAATCTCCCCTTGGTGACACCACAGTAATCCATGCTTCCAGGGAGTCATATACAGGATGGCCCCTAAAGTCAGTGTTGAAAGATTAGCAATGTTTAGGCTTTAAATCTGGTAAATAGTAAAATTTCATGGGTACAATTCTAGAGAATGTAAAGATATATATGTAGAAAGGGAATATTAAGAGTGTTTGGGACCTGGTTAATTTTTTTTCAGTCATAGCATTAAAAATTACCAGTGCTTTCTGTCATCTGCTTTTCACCTTTAGCTCTAATCTGCATTCTCCCCCCAATTGCTTCATGCCTGGAAAGTGATCATTTAAAGGGCTCTCTTGTTTTCTGGCACCCAATTGAGAGGGTGGGTGGGATGACAGTGATTCTAGCTGAAAGATAAAACACTTCCTATGTTGCTCCTCTACACCCTGACTTCACCTTTTTGCTAAATTCAGCTCAAATTTGTTTAACTGTCCCATTTAGTTTTGCTGGGAAACTAATACATGTATATTTCCTTTGAGCATTTTTGAATGCCAAGAGCACATACTTCATTTTCCCCTACAATTATTAATTGAGTGCCTACCATGTGCCAGTGAAAAAAGTAGATGAAAACCAATGCCCTTGTGAAGCTTACATCCTAGTTGGGGACAGCAATAAATAAAATAAATGTGTAAAATTATATAAGACATAGCAATAAGTATTATGAAGAAAAATAAATCAGGGGAGGGGAATAGCAATGCTGGAGGAGGCTGAAATTTCAAGTGTGGGGGGGTCACGGTAGATGCACTGAGAAATTTACATTTAAACATGAAAGAGATGAGGGAGCCAGCCATGGAGATTTCTGGTAAAAGAGCAGACCAGGAAAAAGAGAATAGTAAAGTCAAGTCGCCCAAGTCAAACATGAACCTGTTGTTTTGAGGGAGCCATTTGGAGGCCAGAGAGATGGAATAGAGTATGTCAGGCAGGAGAGGAGGCGAGGAAGACAGGCTCTGTAGAAAATAAGAGGATCACTGTAAAGAATGCAAATTTTACTCAGTGTGAAGAAAAATAAGGAGTGCATTGAAGGATTTGGAGCGACACAGTCTAATTTAATTTTAAAGTATTGGCTTGTGTGTGTGTGTGTGTTTTATAATAGACTAATGAAGGGCAAGTAAAAGATATCATTACAATTTGTTTAAGAAGTTAACAGCAATGATCCAGGCAAATGATGATAGTGGTTAAAACCGAATTAGTGACAATGGAGTTGTTGATGATGTGGTGTGACGAGATTAGATTCAAGACTTATTTTAAAAGTAGAATCAATGAGATAGATTCATTCATTTAACATGCATATACTGAGTGCTTACTGCGGGCTATACATTAGGATAGGTGTTTGGGTTAAAACAGTGAACAAAATTAATATGCCTACTCTTATAGAACTTAAAATATAAAGATAATATGCAGGCAGTAAACAGTGAAGAAAACAAACAGATGAAGTGTATACTATGTTTTATGCTATGAAAAAAAGCAATACCTTGACTAGGTGATGTTGGGTAAATACTTCAGCAAAGAGAAGGAATCAGCCGAGCAGATATTTGAGGGAAGATTTCTCCAGGCAGAAAGAACAGATAGAGGAAGACCATAGGGTAGGTGCTTGCTGGGGGGCTAAAGGAACCACAAGAAAGGCTCGTGGGGCTGGAACAGATCAGTGGAGAACAAGGTGTGAGAGTAGCACACGGACTATTCAGGGCCTTGTAGGCCACTATCAGGAATTGGCTTACATTCAGGACAATGAGACTCAGTGCGGGGTTTTGTGTGGAGGAGTGCCAAGATCTAACCTTTGTTTTAACAAGAATACTCAAGCTGCAGTATTGAGAATAGACATCAAGGTTGGAAGCAGGTAGACCTGCTGTGAGGTGGGGTATGTGAAACAGAGGAGTCAAGGACAAATCTGCCATTTGAAATATGGAAAAACAGGGAGGGAGGATGGTGGGAATGTTATAAGGAGGGTGGTGGGAAGATTAGGATCTCAGTATTAGACATATTAAGATTGAAATGACAGAGATTCACTCCACGTTGTTTTTCCCCATGTGGAGGGACTTCTGGTCTCTATCATTCCAAAGCAATAAGTGATTTAACAAATGAATTTGGAAAAAGCAAATGGATATGCTCACCTCAACCAGAACTTTTATTCTTTTTTGGGGAGAACCAGATTACCTGCAGGGAAAAAAAATGCATCCTCTAATTCTCTGTAATATAAGTTTTAAAGAGTCAAGCCCTCCAATAGAGGTGTCATCTATGTCTGTTCAGCAATTGTGTTTGATTAGATGAGCAAACTGAAATCTTTGGTGAAGTGTTAGTAAGTCTTGATTGCTAAGGTTCCATAGATCCTTTCTCTAAAGAGCCTTATATAAAATGAATGTAACAATTTGAATTTTTATATGATAGTCCCCATGTCAAGCTGTCAATCCTTTCGAAAATCGAGGGTGGGAAAAGAATGGCATTATTCTTTTTCTTCAACCTAAAGATTTTAAAAAGTGAATATAGAATAAATTTCACACTAAAGATATTATTAAGAAGCAACCTTCCCATCCAAGTCTTCTCAATTTTGAAGGTAAAATTGAATTTGACCTTTAGCTAAAGATCAAATCCACCGGGTAACCAATTTGGACTGATTCCACTGGAGATCACCTAAGAGTACTCTGGCATTGTAAATGGCCATTAAAAGCCATCAGTGCTATAATTCTTTTAGAAACAGATAGTTATGTGAGAGTCATATGATGGTTATTGCTTTATGATTTAGATATTATTTAATGAACAGTTGGAAATATCTATCAAGTCTAACTTGACAAAAGAGGACAGAGAGGACCTCTAGCTCGGCCAAGACTACTCAGGGAAAATGCTGCAACTGCCAACAGCATACCCTTCAAACCGACAATAATAGCGTATTATCCATTTCTTTACATCTTTCACTTAAAATTATTAAAACACTTTGCAGGGCCTGACTTTACTCTTCTGTGTTAACTAGAGCCACAGCTATAAATCACTAGGACTGCCTATCACTGTCACCAGAGATCACTCTAGGTTAGGGGTTTTAACCTGTTTAGTGCCGTGGACCTTTTTGGCAGTCTTTTGAACCCTTCTCAGAATAGTTTTAAATCCATGGAAGTCCGAGGTAAGAACCATATTGAGATTTATTGCATTCTTTCAAGTGTACCCTCTTTTCTCATTTTGCTTAAATGTTGCACCTATGTGCAAGTCTGTAAACTTTTTTTGAAATTTTATTTTTTTTAATTAGTTACTTACCATTGGCTTGTCAAATTTTAGTTTGTCTATGTTTCTCATAACCAAAATTCTGTTAGTTGTGTATCTAATGGCTGCTGTAAACAAACACCTCTTTGATTGCTTGGATTTCTATTTGGTCTTATTGCTTCAAGTCCCTATTAAGTAGCATCACTGGTAATTTGTGGTTTACATAAAGCATAACTGTGTTTATGTCTTCCTCCAAACATGGGCATAGGTACATTTATTTACTTACTTACCTCATGTTTCATGAGCACATTACCATGGGCACAGATATTCTTCAAGATGCTAGGGATTCCTCTCTGAATAAGGCAAAGTGGAAGAAAAGAAAGCAATAGAAGGCGTGGGTGGAAGGAAAGGAGGGAGGGAGAAAAATGGAAGGAAAGAAGGAAGGAAGGAAGGAAGGAAGGAAGGAAGGAAGGAAGGAAGGAAGGAAGGAAGGAAGGAAGGAAGGAAGGAAGGAAGGAAGGAAGGAGGAAGGAAATATAATGTCAAGTGCGGCACAAGGAGGGAGTAAAAAGGAACGTGAGCTGAAAGTGAGCCAGGTGGTCGGGAATGATTCTTTGAGAAATTGACATTTAAACAAGTAAGTTAATAATGTGAAAACATCT
The DNA here is from genome assembly GCF_054644295.1 of Miniopterus natalensis. Classification (NCBI taxonomy): domain Eukaryota; kingdom Metazoa; phylum Chordata; class Mammalia; order Chiroptera; family Miniopteridae; genus Miniopterus; species Miniopterus natalensis. Next base: position 189,754,080 of record NC_142081.1, on the reverse strand, counting down.
CCAAGTCTTCTGCTTCTATAAATAGTGTAGAAAATAATAAAATAGAAAGTGTTCATGGCTTGATATTTAAGAAAAATATCAGTTTCCCTAGAAAGTAAGAATAAAAGGATAAAGGGGAATATTATAAGAAACAAAAAAAATTCCCTGATAATTTCATTCTCTAAGGCATAAAAGAAAAAATTTGTTCTATGAATATACAAATATTCCTGCCTTCACATCTTCACATAGAGTTGCCTGGGTTGGAAAAATCCGTAAGTACATACATAAATATGTGGAAGTTCTCTCTCTCTCCCTCTCTCTCTCTCTCTCTCTCTCTCTCTCTCTCTATATATATATATATATATATATATATATATATATATACACACACACGTGTGTGTGCATATATGTAGTATATAGTATGTACTATATATAGTATATACTATATATAGTATATAAAATATAAATGAGATATATATATATATAAATTAACAAATATTTATGTATTTATCTCATTTTTAATGTCTAAAATCTGGCCAGTCATTGGAATTCCTCTTCCAAAGGCTAAAAGCCCGTCATTACCTGGTGTTGCCTACAGACACCTCCATTCACTCACTCACTCATTTGTTTATTTCATAATCAAGTCACAATTTCTGTCTTCAAGGAAAAGAGAGAGACTGTGGTAAGGCATTTGTGAAAATGTGAAGGAAATGACAGACTTGTTCTCAGAAAAACATGAATGAAGTACCGAGAATGGAGTTGAGGATGAAGCAGGCACAACTGAATCTGGGGAGGGAAGCCCCTCTGCAGGAACCTGGAAAGGGGCCCGGGCTGAAGAGGAAGACGCGCCAAGGCTCAGAGACCTGGCGTGCAAGGCTGCCCTGCCCCGTGATCTGCTGAAAATAATAACACTTATATGAAACTGAATGACTGGACACAAAAATGAACAAATATATTTTTGGGTCAGTATAAACAGTATCCCTTAAACAGGTCATAGTATAATATTTAGTCAAACTTCAAGGCAAAAAGCATTTTACAAAACAAAAAGTTATTTTATAGAACTAATGAGTCACAATAATGTAACTCATTATTGTAACATTATTGTGACTCATAATAAATTCACAAGAATGGAAATATCTGGTAGTAAATAAAATAGTCTCAATATTTATAGAGGTGGAGGAGTGGAAATATATTATCAAGAATTAATGGCACACTTATCTGTATCTTTGACAAATCTGGTTAGCAAAATATCACAATATGAAACTCATGAATTTATAATATATAATATACTACATGTTATTTTGTTGTATTCCAATTAATGTTAAATTTATATAATTCATTTATTACTCTATATTATATAATTATAAATTATACTATATAAATATAAGTTTATATTTGTACATTCCATATAAATATAAATATATAGTATTGTATTATAATATGTCATAATACAATATAATATAATTATTGTATGCTATTTTATTATATATGATGCCTTAGTTGTACATACATACCATACAAAACATTCTATTCTACAAGTATACAATTTTATTATGTGTTATTTTATTATACTATATAATGTGTTATATATACACACCAAATATCCTATTCTACAAAAAGAAAATATACCTTGCTAATAGATATTAGACAAAAACTAGATATTTTACAAAAAATGAACATGTAATTGAGGCCACCAAAAATCCTCAATAATTTTTAAATGAAATTAGTTAATGGTCAATATTATTTGATAATAATGCAATACAACTAGTTATTAATAAGAAAATTATTTGTTTAAAATTCTTTAAAAGTAAAGAAAAATATAAATAACTCTCTGGCCAAAGCAGAAGTTAAACTACTCATAACAACTATATAGAATACAATGTAGCCCAGCCAGGCATGGCTCAGTGGTTAAGCATCGACCTAGGATCCAGGCGATCAGGGTTTGATTCCCAGTCAGGGCACATGCCCGGGTTGCGGGCTGCAGCAGGTCAATGACTCTCTCATCATTGATGTTTCTATCTCTCTCCCTCTCCTTTCCTCTCTCTGAAATCAATAAAGATATATTTTAAAAAAAAAGAATACAATGTAAATGAAAATATCACATATTACATTATGAAAATGCAACAAAATCTTCACCTACATGGAAATTTATAAGCCTAAATGCACATATTTTATGCAAAAATACTGGAAAAGAATCAAACATTCAGCTCAAGAATTCACAACAAATTAAAGCAAAAATTCAATGAAAAGCAGGATAAAAAAATTAATAAATAAAAATACAAACTGAATAAAATAAGCTAGAAAACCAAAAAAAAAAAAAAAGGCAGAAAAGAATAACAATTATAAAATATGATTTAAGAAATAAAATAGTCAAACCTGGCAATGTTAATTGAGAGAAAAGAAATATAAGTGGAGGAAGTCAGAATTATGAAGCAATAGAAATTTAAAAATTACCCTAATGTTATGTTATTTTTAATGTAATATCACTGTTAACTAAAAATTAGAAAATGTATATGTCATAGAATATAAAGTGTATTAATTATCGAAATTAACTTAAGATGAAAATCATATGAAGACACATAACTATAAAACTTTTTAAAACTGTCTGTTAAAAATGGTGCTAGGGAAAGGTGATTCAGATGATATTATGAAAAAGTTATATCAAGATAATTCTTATGCTATTTAAACTCTTTCAGAACACAGATAATACTTTATGAAGCAGACAAAAAATTGATCAAAAACTCTTTGAAACAGCATTTAAAATCACACCATATTGCAACTGTGTTTAGGATTATAGATTTGAAAATCCTCAGAAAACACTACTAATTTGTGCCTAACATTATGTTAAAGAAGCAATATAACTTCATGAAATGGACTAAGCCCCCCAAATTTAAGGGCAATTGATTGCTTATATTAACATGCCCTATGCATATATAATCAATTGTTCAAAAGAGAAAAACCATGCGAAGATCTTGAATGTTGCCCCAAATGCATTTGATAAATTAAGAGTTCAGTTCTCATCAACATTTTGAATGGAGGTTGTTTCCTGTGCATTCAAGAAAATCTGTATCCAAAGCATTTTATTTAATAATAAAACAATATAAATAGAAATGGAGGTGCAAACATTGGCAGAGACAAAGTAACTATGATGCGTAGACAACATGACAGCTCACCTGGGCACTGCCATGAATCGGGGTGGAAAGCAAGCACAGCCGCTGCGGTGCTGGGGGTGATTAGCTGAGGAAGTGATGGGGCGCACCCGGCCCTCTGTGGTTTCAGTGAGGGTGTTCCCCTCAACACTTACATCTGGCCCAGCTCCGCCTGCCCAAGGCAGTCTCGTCCCTTCAATTTCTTGTGCTCAGCTTGAATGGCAGGTCTTCATTTGCTTCACTTTCCTATTAATTCTCCATCTTTATTAGAAAGCTATGTGACAACCTCTACATTTTTCCCTGATTTCATTCTTTGCACCCGATCTTTACTACAACACAGCTCTTCCTAGGGGATTTTACTTTCTTAAGGGGCAGCTGCTATTTTTGTGTGTTTTTCCCCCCAAAATAAAGTGGGTTATTTTCATTACTTTGTTTTTAATTTTCAGTTATTTTTTTATCTTTCTTTTGACTTTATTTTTATTGTTTACACTGTTACAGATGTCCCCATACCCCCCACACTTTGCAAACCTCCCCCCGCCTTCACCTCTACCCCCTTCCCTCTGGCCACCACCACACTGTTGTTGGTGTCTATGGGTTATGCATAAATGTTTTTTGGCTAATCCCTTCATCTTCTTTCATCCAGTCTTCCCCCTCCCCACTCCCCTCTAACATCTGTCAGTCTGTTCTCTGTTTCTATGAATCTGTTTCTACTTTGTTAGTTTATTTTGCTCATTAGATTCCACATATAAGTGAGATCATCGGGTATTTGTCTTTCTCTGACTGGCTTATTTCACTTAGCGTAATGATCTCCAGGTTTATCCATGCTGTAGTAGTTCCCTCCTTTCACGTAGTATCCCATGGTGTAAATGTCCCACAGCTTTTTTATCCACTCATCCACCAATGGGCACTTGGGCTGTTTCTAGATCTTGGCTATTGTAAATAATGCTGCTATGAACATGGGGGTGCATAGATTCTTTCAAATTGGTGTTGCAGGATTATTAGGATATATTCCCAGAAGTGGGATTGCTGGGTCAAAAGGCAGTTCCATTTTTATTTTGGGGGGAAACTCCATACTGTTTCCACAGTGGCTGCACCAGTTTGCATTCCCACCAGTAGTGTACTAGGGTTCCCCTTTCCCCACAACTTGGCCAGCACATGTCCTTTGTTGATTTGTTGATGGCAGCCATTCTGACAGGTGTGAAGTGACACCTCATTGTGGTTTGAATTTACATCTCTCTGATGATTAGCAAGGTTGAGCATTTTTTCATGTGTCTATTGGCCATTTGTATGTCCTCTTTGGAGAAGTTTCTATTCAAGTCCTCTGCTCATTTTTAAATTGGATTGTTTGTCTTTCTGGTGTTAAATTGTATAAGTTCTTTATGTATTTTAGAAATCAACCCCTTATCAGACATATTATTGGTAAATATATTCTCCCATACAGTGGATTCCCTTTTCATTTCTTCAGAACATCTCAAGTTCTGGATTCAGAGTCCAACTACCTTTAACATGCTCTTTCCAACCCTACACCTTCATCTCCATAAAGGAAAAAAACAAAAATCAAAATAAACCCCAAACCTCCTATTTTGAAGCACTTGCCATCTGGCTGAAGCATTCTGGATTCCTCTTCCTTGCTATCATGCACAAACATCTGGGGTAATCCTCTTATGCAGCTAAAGACTTTGCCCTTTGAGTCATCGTATTCAAATGAAGACGTATTCAACCAAAAAAAGTTCACACTTTCTTTCAGTAGGAAATTCTACCTTGATCCATGGTGACCTCTGGGCCAGATAAAGGACGCATCCAATACTGGCCCAGAGCCACAAAGCAGCTGCACTTGACTTTGGTCTTTATCAGGGAAAGTCTTATTCTGAAATAATTAACTCAGTGATTTCACTCTCACCCAAGATCCTGTTCCTCCAGCTCCTGAACTCAACTCTTCCTACATCACTTCTTTCACCTACTTGGAACACCAGGGACTATGACTGGAACCAGCTGCTCATTCAACTCACCCTGGGAGCTTTAAGAAAATGGGGATGGCTTTTGTCCCATCAGAGACCAATTGTTTCAGAATCTTGGCCTTTGGGTTTAGGCTCTGAACTATGCAGGCAGGTTCCAAACCACTGCCCCGGGGTACTTAGGTCTCTGCGTACATTTCTCTCTTCACTGCCTTTCCCATCCAGCTTGCATTCCAAGCCTCCTCACTTCAAATTCCGCCTTTGTTAGTAGTATCATCCCTTATTCTGTGATCCATTTTCCACCTAGCAAAGTCTGAGCTCTCAATGACAGCGAGTACCCCGCATTTCGAAACACTGCTAGAGGAAAAACACACAAATTTGCCCACTGGTATTGTCACTAATTTGTAGTCATCAATATCCATAGCTGCCCTGCAGTCCTACTGTGTCCATAAAAGCTCATGTTTCTTTTACTGTATGACACGTCAAACCATCTCCATTGGATTCAACTTTCTAACACTATCACCTTTCCCGTCTCTCACAGATGTCCTTAAATGACAATTTTACAGTAAGAACAGAATCCTTTTCAAGGAAACTCCCTGAACTACTGAACTACTATAACCTCAAACATACATGTTTCTGCACAAGATTGCCTTTTTCCTTCCATTACAACCTGGGAAACATTCCTCCTGCTACACAAGGCTCACCTCTTACCTTGTTTGCTGAGTCCCTTTGGTTCCTTCTCACAGGTTTTGCTTGGCTTATCCAGGGTTAATTGGCCGAATGGAGCAGCCACAGCCTGCATTGGAACTCAGGCTCCTCACTAATTGACTGATTATGAGCATTTGACCTAACCTCTTCATGCTCACATTTTAACTGTAAAATGGGGAATGGAAATCCTTCTGTTGCATAGAGTAGTGGTGGGAATTGAAAGAGTGAATATCTATAAAAACCTTGGAAGGGTGAGCATAACAAAAGTGGTCAGCAGATAAATTATCCTCTCACTTCCCTATGTTTCATTTCTACCACTGTGTTCACTTCTTCTGATCAGCAGTTACACACAGTATGTGACAGAAACATCATCTCTACCTTCTCCTTCAGTTTCTCTTCTTATTCAGTCATATCTATCAGAAAACTGAACTCTGTCCCTGCATCGGCTTCTCCTTTTCACTCCACAACCTTCTAAAATCTGGATTCGACTCCCCCCCCCCCCCCCCCCCCCCGCCTGCTGAACCTGCTCTTGTCAATGTCAGCGATGATGGCCTTGTAGTTAAATCCAATAAATAATTTCCAGGCCTTATCTACCTGAACACTTGGCAGACTTTGACACTATTGACTGCTCCTTCTTTCTTGAACTGCCCTCTCCCTATGACTTATCCGTTCCCGCACTCTCCTTGTCTGCCTTATACTCTTCTGACTGGTTCATTTTTGTCTCTTTCGAGAGCTTCTCTTTCTCCTTGGCTTACCCTTCAATTATTGGCAACCTTAAGACTACTGCCCTATGCCCTTTTGCCTTCTTATTTTAAATTATCCCTCTGGCTAATATTTTCTGTTTTCAGGGCATCAATTTCCATCAATAACATGATAGACCCCCAATCTATAAATCTCCAGCTCAGATGAGGGAGTGTGAGACAGTTTCCGAGTATGAATTCTGGAGACAGTAGACTTATGAGCAAGGTCTGTATTGTTACTATGCCAGTTACTATGTATGTGATAGAGAAATTAAGCTTTAGATCAGCTCTTTGCAAAATAATGTTGAGAATAATTTGTTTTTTAATTATTTTTATTTTTTAATTACAGTTGACATTCAATATTAGTTTCAAGAGTATAGCATAGTGGTTACACATTTATATAAATTATCAGTGATCTAGTGATAAGCCTAGTACCCACCTGACACCATAGTTATTACTATATTATTGACTATATTCCCAATGCTGTACTGTACATCCCCATGACTATTTTCTAATGAGAATAATTTGTTTTATGTACTAATTAAGAAAATATTTATACATTGCTTAAGAGAATTGGTGCCTTATAAAAATATTTAATATATGTTATCTATTGCTGATTGCCTCTACCTATAGATCTCCTACAGCCTGTATGATGATTGGCTATATGGCTCTGCAGTTTGATTGTCCTATATGGTCCTCATATTCAATGCTGATTACCCAAGCCTCCTCTCTTCATGTGCTTCCTAACTAATGGAGTGGCATAGTGACCAAATAAGAACTTCATTCCCAACACCGTCCTCTTATTTAATGTCTTTTTAAATTTCTATGCACTTGTAATTGCATCACCCTTTCCATTTCTAATATTGTTTATTTTTGCTTCTCTCTTTTTCTTTGATCCATCCACTCAGAGATTTGTCTATTTATTACCGCCTTCAAGGAACCAACTTGTGGGTGTTCCTTAAAATGTTTTATGATTCTGCTCTTCGGTTTATTATGTCCTTTGTTATGTCAGTTTTTTGGTCTCATCTTCTTTAGTTGCACATTTAACACTTTAATATTCAGCTTTTTATAAATATAAGCACTTAGTAAATTTCCTTCTAAGCAAAAGTTTTAATATGCAGTAGTTTTGTTATTATCCAGTTATAACAAGTTTAGAATAATACTCAAGTTATTTATTTAGAAGTGTGTGTGTATGTGTGCGCAGCTACTGTATTTTTGCTAGTAGTGACCTTACAGTCAGAAAATAATGATCTTTATATTGACCATATTTTTATTTATTTGTTTATTTTAATACTCACCTGAGCATATTTTTTCTATTGCTTTTTCAGAGAGAGTGGAAGGGGGAGAGAGAAGAGAGAGAGAGAGAGAGAGAGAGAGAGAAACTTTGATGTGAGAGAGACACACTGATTGATTGCCTTCTGCATGCACCCTCCTACCAGCACTGGGGATCAAGCCTACAACTGAGGTACATGCCCTTGGCCAGAATCAAACCCGAGACCCTTCAGTCCACAGGCCGATGCTCTAACCAGCTAGGGAAATATTGACCCTATTTTAAAAACGTTGACACCTACATTATGACCCAGCACATAATTTTGGTTAATGTTTCAGATATTTGAGAATAATTCACATTCTCTTATTTTTGGGTGCAGGGCCCCATATAAATCTATGAAGTTTAGATTCATATTTTTGTTCAAATTTTCTACATTTTTTTACTTATTATTTTTTCCAGCTTAATCTGTCAAGAATTGAAAAAAATATTTTAAACTTTCCACAAGGAAGAAGGATTTGTGAACTTTTCTCAGTAGCTTTATCAGCAATTTTAGTTATTTATTTTGTGCTAGTTTTATTAGGAGCATAGAATAATTACAAAATCCTTCTATACTTAGACCTTTATCATTATATGATACCAATTTATATCCCTAAAAATTATTTTGATCTTAAAGATATATTTTCCCCACTAAAATAGTTATGTCAGCTTTCTTTTGATTAGTATTTGTTTTGTATATTTTCCCCAGCATTTTACTCTAAAACTTTTTATGTCTTTAATTTTTAGCCATGTCTCTATAAACAGCAAATAAGTGCACTTTAAAATTCAATTGGATCATTTCTGCACCTTGATGAGTATAATGCATAAATTCATTTCTGTGATTATGACATATTAGGCCTTTTTCTATTATCTTTTTAAAAATTTTATTTGTCTTTTACCTTGCTTCTTATTATTTATCATTCTATATTTTATTTTTATAGACATTGAAATTTTATCATGTAAATTTAGCTTTAGAAAGTCCAAAATTAGACAATATCTTAATCTCCTTTCATAACAATTTAAGAACCATGAGACCCTCTAAAGTCACTCATTTTCCTCCTGACTTGTATAATATATGTATGCTGCTTTATGTCCTTTTAATTATTTTTAAAAATATGTTTTTATTGATTTTAGAGAGAGAGGAAAGGTGAGGGGGAGAGAGAGAAACATCAATGTGAGAGAGAAACACTGATTGGTTGCCTCCCATACACACCCCGACTGGGGTTGAACCCACAACCTGGGCACGTGCCCTGACCAGGAATGAGACCAGCAACCTTTTGGCGCATGGGAAGATGCAACACCAGCTGAGCCACACTGCCCTGGGCTGTATGCCATGTTTTAGTTTGACTTTCCCAATTATTTAAATATATTATTTAGCATTTTCTTTAGAACAGTTTTCTTTGTGGTATCATTGGTTTTGTTCATCTTCACATGGCTTTTTTTCATGCTTTTCTCCAAAGTTAGATTTTGCTGGTTATACCACTGTAATTAGCAATTGTTTTGAAAATACCTTATAACTATCTTCTGGCTTCCACGATGTTCTCATTTATTCATTTGTTAGTCATCTCTCCTTTATTTTTGGCTACTTTTTAATTACTTAAATTATTTTCTGTTTAGAATGATAAGAGAACTATATTCTACTTTTTAACTTGAAGATATTCTAATGTAGGACTTACTAGAACAAGGCATAAAAGATGTGTCACTACAGGGACAATGTTGAGAAGAAAGTGGGTCTGGAGTTAGAAGTTGAAAATGTGTGTCCTTATATTGTCATTTCTTAGCTGCATCACCTTGGACAAATCACAAAGTCCCCTCAAGTCCAAGTGTCCCACTCTTTCAAGTGAGGATAATAATACCCACCTCAGAAGGTTACCAAGAGGACTGAATGAGACAGTATGTAGAAACAATTAGCTGAGTGCCTCGTTCAGAGAAGTGACCAAGGGATTATGCCAACTCAAGAAAACTGTCCTTATTTTACCTCTAACTTAGATTGCCAGTTGTGAGCTGTGCATGAGCTGCTACAGTTGTCAAGGTCCAACTAACACTGTTGAACATTTGCCATGTCCCTTAGACTATTTTTAAAGGTTTCTGTTTGTCTTTATTCTTCCGCAATTTCACTTCAATATGTTTCAGTATAAATTTCTTTATACTTATCTTGATTGTGGGACAGGACGATCCCTGGATTTGTGGATTTATATTTTCAGCAACCCTGGGAAATCTATTGTCTCTTTAAATAGTGCCTCTCATGCTCTTCATCTGGTAGTAAATTACATGTATGCTAAACCTACTTATATTGCCATTTGTATCTTGCATCCTCTTGTTTATATTTTCCATCTTTTTCCCCCCTCTGATTCCCATTAATTGCTTTGGGACATATATTCTAGTTCACTAATTCTCTCTTCAGCTATAACCATTCTGCTGCTTAATATAGTCAATTGAATTTTTATTTCAACCATTATATATTTTGGTATAGAAGTTATGTAGTTTAAAAAGTATCTATTGTTTTCTAATAAAGTTTTAATAAGAGACCTTTGTTTATTTATTTATTTGTTAATTACAGTTGACATTCAATATTATTTTATATTTGTTTCAGGTGTATAGCATAGTGGTTAGACATTTATGTAATTTACAAAGTGACCCCTCCAACCCCTGATAAGTCTAGTATCCACCTGGCACCATACATAGTTATTACAATATTATTAGCTATATTTTCTATGCTGTTCTTTATATCCCTGTGACTGTTTTACAACTACTAATTTGTATTTATTAATTGAGGACCTTTAATACTGCAGTTTCTATCTCATTATATCTCAAGTACATGTACTTCTATATTCTGTGTCTGACATTTCCATCAACTACAGGGGCTTTTTGTTTAATCCCCTGTTATTTTTTTCCTTTTTGCTGATCCTCAGCCATAAGGGTTTGCTTTCTTCTGTTTAATTATGTGTTGATTGCTTGACTTTAATCAGTGACAGTCCTATGAGCATACATTAAGAGCCTGGAAAGTTTTTGTGCTAATAGTCAATGGATTCCAGAAAACTAGAGCATTTCAACTCTTTCTGGAGGCTCAAAACTGGAGACTCAAGTTCCCTTCCTAGCCTTTTATAGTTTCTTGATGGCATTTATTGCTATTGCTGATTCCTCAGGGGACTACAGTTGTTACTGTCATCATTAGCTAGTTATTAATATTAACAGTAGGAAGAAAGCAAAGGGAAAGCCAAACATTGTAAGTGTGGTCATCTGGACAGCTTCACCAGAAAGCTGCAACTTCACACTCCCCAGGGAACCACCTATCCATTCCCTGCAGATCACTGGGAAGGAAGACGGGCACAGGCACAGTGAAGTCAGGGTGACATAGGGAAGGTGTTTGCCCAACAGTCTAGCATGGGGAACAAAAAATATTGGCTAGGAGGATGGAGCCATTGCAAGAACATGGAATCCTGAAGGATTCATTGGTTAAGCACCTAGTTGAAATCCCCAGACAAAGGAACAATTTGTCTCTTACTTGCACTCACTGACTCCATGACCTATACAGGCCCATGTTTCCTCCACAGTCATGTAGCCCTAGAAGCTGCTTGGACCCACATGCAGTGGACTGCAGTTGGGAACACAAGATAAACTAGCCAGATGCTGGACTGGACTTTAATATGGAGCAGAGGCTGAGCAGTGGCTTTGATTCTAATTCTGCTGAAGACGAAATGGGACTTTTTCAATGGAGGGATAAAGGGAAATGGAACCTTGGAAGGGAACTCCCTTAATGCTACCTCATCAACAAAACTTTCCAGGATACCTCATCCTCCCATGAGGGCCTCAGGAAATTCTTGTTCCTGTGACACTCCAAGAGTTCCACTCCCAGCAGCACCAGGTGGGGACACAGAAGGCACCCCACCAATAACACAATCATTGACCTTCCAGCAAGTCTGGTTCCCCTGTAGACTTTTAACCTTAGCTCTGTGCCTTCAGTCTCACTTTATATATTTTATGTTTCTTTGTATCTTTCTTCTTTCCTTCTTCCTTCATTCCACTTCCCCTTCCTTCCTACTTCCCTTCTTTCCTTGATTCCTTTCTTTCTTGTATTCTTTCTTTTTAATAAATAGAAATGGAGAGCTTAGGAATTATCCCTAGCTCTTATAAAGCTAGTGATGCTTCAAATAGTACACCCATTACAGGCTTTAGTTGTTTTTCTGTAGTAATTTTGCCTCTTCCCTAATCCCCAGATGCAATCAACTACATATTCATTTCTATTCATCTTCCAAAAAATGAACAAACAAGAAATTAAAAGCCAAAACCTTTAAAATCTACTCCTTTTTCCCCACACCCACTGCTAATATTTCTATTAATACTACCACCATTTTCTCTTTGTTTGTTTTTTCACAACTCCCTAACATATTTCTATTTCCAATCTGGCTTTCATCCAATCCATTTTCTTCCAATTCAATTACAGTTATGTTACTAAAGTATAATATATATATCCAACAACCTCTTTCTGTCAGGCAAAACTTCCTGGCTCTTGTGATGGCTTTCTCCTGTGGTGTGTATGACCATTGCATACACTCTCATCTATTTCATAACCACACTCCACCTCACTTTCTACACTCCAGGCAATATAAACACTTCATCTTGTTTCCCTTTGTCATGTACTCTCTCCCCTCTTGACCTCTGAGAGTGCTATTTCCCCTTCCAGATATCTTCCTTCCTCACAGATTCCTATCCCCATCCCCCCCCCCCCCCCCCCATTGCTGGACAATCTCTACTGAATAACCTCTCTTCACCCTCTGTGTCTCTAGTTACTCTTTTATTACAGTACTTACTAGACTATATTGTAATTTCTCTTTACTTGTTTGCAATGCACACCCCATGAGACTAAGTACTGTCTACTTTGTTTATTCTTGTGTCCCAGATACCTAGCCAATGCCTTGCCTATGAATGCTTAATAATTATTTATTGAATTAATGAAAGTAAAGATAGTTTTATAAATGGTAAGAGAAAAGTTCTGAAAAGGAACAGAAATTAAAATTTTAGCTACAACCAGAGTCCCTAATTTTGACTTTTTCTTTATCTAAACCTCAACAAATATAAACCTCAACAAAGATTTCTTAAATGCTTTGCATATAATAAAGGCTCAATATTTTTATTAAAGAGATAAAATATTCACTACTTACAATTAGTGATATCCTTGTACTTCTCTAAATAAAGCTTACAGTAAACATGAATAAAACCCTTTGGTTACTTGATGTGTTGAAATATTTTTCTTTACCATTTAAATACAGCATAGTCCAGGTTCTTTTATCTTAGGTCTATTTTCACACAAATTATCCAAATTGGTATTTGAAACCTGCTATTTTCAGTTTTTCACAGAGTCCATCTTCCCTATGGTTGGCCACCTTGTACACCACCCACTATCTTTCCATTTTGTCCTGTCAGAGGCACATCAAGCAGCCTCTGAGTGTAATCACATCAAAATCGATTTTCATGGCTGAGAGAAATATAATGGAAATTTCTCTAATGTATGTGTTCCTTTTGGTTAACCAAAATAGACTATACATCAGACCTGTCAAAATTAAGTTTTCTTGAGTCGGTGCTCTTCCACCGACTTGTATACAGATGATAAAGGCATGCTGTGGGACCAGGATGCAGTCCTCCTACTGCTCTGGTCCTCTTCTGGATCTGAGCCTCTCTCAGAGGAACAATCTCACCAGCTTATCAAGCTACAAGCCAATCTACAGTCTAAGTCCCTAAGCAATCTGCTCCATGTTGAGATAGTACCTTTAATCTATCACTTCTTAGAGCAATGAATTCTCCCATTAGGAGATAGTCCCAACCAGTAACAATGGTAAAATTTAAGTGTGTTCACAACCAAATTTAAATACCATCTTTATGGAGTTTTCTAAGATCCTAATTTTTATTTTCTATAATCATTTGGCCCAAGGAATCATTTGCTTAGATATTAATGTTAATTTTTCTGAAGCCATTCAAGGTGATCAAGCATGTTCTAATTATAAAATCCCAATAAGGTGGTGATCCTGCATACACCTTTTGTATCATGTTCTTTTCAAGCAGGTACATCTTGCAAACATTTGAAGAATTTCCCTCTTTGTCTTGGTAAGTATAGTCACAGTTGTATGATGATGTTGTGAGTGAATTTAAACCAGAATAATCAAGATTAGCTGTCTGCATCCTTTTAAGTATAGCAGTCCCCTACTAAATTTGACTACCAAAATAATTGCTAAGAGGTGGTTTATAATAATTAGTAAAATTTCCATTGCTGAGGATGGAAAAGAGTTTACATATGTTCAAAGAATGACTCATGAAAAATGTCTGGAAGTTGCTGAGTAATAAACCATTTTTTAAATTATTATCCAGTTGCCATTTGCAACCAGCAAGAAGTAAACAAAAAACTACTTTAAGTACAGTATCCCTAAGGTATTATGCTGAAATTCAGAACTGTATTTATTTTGTCTAAGAGAAGTTAGAATGATATATGCTAAAATATGCACCTTATGAAAAAATGCCAAGATATGTTCCAAAGAAACTTCAGGCCATGTGGAAATTGCCATAAAAAATAATAATAAAGATTTCCTAATTGCTATCCTTTTAAAATCAAGGTTATTATTTTTCTTAGTTTAGATTTCTTCATTTAAAACAAATTCTTTTAATACTCACGTGGGAACAAAATCAGTTCTCAGAGCCTGGTAGTCATGAACAGTAATTTGAAATTACTTTGTATGTCTAGTAGTAAAAACCTTGTTAAAAGTCAGGTTGCTGATTTAAACTCCTAGGATTTTTTAACAAGGTATCATGGGGACATATATGAGTGGCCAATGATAGGGTTTTTAATTTAATATTCAAATGAAGTAATCTTTAATAATTTGATTCTACAACTAATATTCACTGGGACTTTTTTTAATAGATGGCAATCTGACATAGTAGAAAAAACGGAACTTAGAATAAAGAGTTTCCTGCTTCAAATTATACTTTCTAAATGTGGCCCATTAAACAACTCAGCATAAAGAAATGCCTCTCAGCACTTCTTTTTAAATATTAAATAAAAGCCAAATTTCTTGAGCTCTAATTCTGTAAGTGGCTAACAAACTTTTCCTTACAGGATTTTACATCTTTAAAAATGATTGATTGATTGACATTCTTTAAAATTTCTTTGAGGCATTTAAGGTTTAAAGACCTAATGACAGAACTTTTGTGGTTATATAATAATGAACTGTTGACTGAGGTGAAATATGAACTGGCTTTGATAATATTCTCCTTCAATGATTGATGAAAATATTGTAAAAGGCCCAACCTAACCAGGTGATAAGATGTCCATTCATAGACCTTAACGGACTTTCAATTCTAGACATTCCGGCTTCTGGGTGGCAAGTCCAATGTGATGCATATTAGCATAACCGATAGGGAAATTGATCCAGTACAAAGACAAAAAGGAGGAACTGACAGTGGAGGATTTCCTTCTTGAAACACAGACTTGAAAACATAATTCCTGGGTAGGATTTAACTGTAGAAATTCCTTTACCTGTTCGAGGTTTCATTATAAAAAACATCCCTCATGGTCTGCAAACTTTTTCTGACTAAGCAGCAGTATAAATTAAGAGTAAACTGCCATTAGAGCATAATTAATTATACTGCAGATACTTTGGTGGTTGTATGGTTATACATTTCAGCTCAAGTGTCTAAATTATGCACTAAAACTCTGGGAGTGCCTGGTAAACTACTGTGTGCATTCAATACATCAGCATTATAAAACGGATCATAATATATGTTTTAAGCATTTAATGAAGTTGTTAAATGAACACTAACTCATTCATTTACACATATTTATTGAGCATTTACTCTGCCAAGCACAGTGCTAGTTGCTCTTGCTTATTTAAATTCAATATTTACTTTGTAATGGCAGGAGTTGGGTATATTTCTGGTATATTTTGCTACCTGAGTTGAAATTCCATTTTCATCATTTTTTTTACAACCTTAACTTGGACACATTGTTTAACCTTTCTGTGCTTCATTTACCCCGTATGTGAGACGGGGATCATAAGAGCATGGAAAGTCATAGGAGCTTTGTGATGATTAAATGAATTAATGTATCCAAGTGTTTATCATGTACAAGTGTTTACACACGCTAACTGCTATTCTCTTCTGATTTCACGTGCCCCAAACTGAGGCTATAGAAAGGAAACACCTGGCCTCTGACAAATAAGTCATAAGTGGAAGAGTGGGGATTCAGATTCTATTTCTCTAACTTGAAAGTCTTTATTCTTTCTAAAAATTATTTTTATCAACGTAATACCCATACATCGTTTGTAAAAGGTAAGTACAGTAACAGTATAAGACTTAAAATGACTGCAAACGACAGCAACCCTTTTCCTCTTCACTCCTAACTCTAACAACATAATATTTTTGTTTCTTGATTTATTAATTTAAGACATTATTTTTTTGTTGTCTTCCTGTTGCGAAATATGGAGACCTAGCACACAAATGGCCCTGCCATCTACTTGGCATTCTTCATTCTCCCAATGTAGCTATATCAAAATTGCTCACATAAAGCAATTTTCCATGTTTACATTGTGGTTGCTTAGTAATTAGTTTTCACCCCTAAGCCAAGTGAAGCACTTTATTTCAATTACCTTTCCTGTGCAATATTCTTTGAATTAATTTTTGCTTAGCTTTCTATGCCCCTATCGTTAATTTTTCATAAACTCTTTAAAAAATATCTAACCGCTTTCCAATCCTTTTATTTTACAGGGCCAAACACATTTGTTTCTCCATCCTTCCTGGAGACAGAATTCCCAAAGGTCCCCGTTTTCCTATTTCATTCTCATCTTGTGTCTCAGGGCTGCTGTGCTACTCTCATCATAGACCACCTTTTTCCTCTCCCCATGGTGGTCCTGCTCTTCCCTGGACTCCAGGTCTTCTTTTTAGTTACCTCCATATTTTGATGGAACACAATCTGAGATGCTAGAAAATAGTTGCCTAAGAAAAGGAAATAGTTTAAAAGCTTACCTGTCCAAAACTGTTTCTTCTACCCTCGTATTTGATAAATACCAACTTGACTAGCTATAGAATTATCAGTGAAATAAAAAATTATATTTAGAATTTTGAAAGCATTACTCCATTTTTTTAAATTTTATGGTTAGTTTCTTGTTTTGCTTAAGATCTCAATTGCCATTCTGGTTCTCCATCTTTAATATATGACCTGTTTTTATTTTCTTTCTCCATGGGACTATTGAAATCTTTTTTATGTTCAGACATTTTATGATGATATGCCTTAGTGTTGGCATTTCAGTTATCCCTTTCTTTATTCCCTCCTTAATCTGCACACCAGTGGGTCTTCAATTCTGAGAAATTTTCTTAGGTTATAATTTTGGCAATTTTTTCTTTTCAACTTTTCTTGTTCTTTTTTTCTGTAGTTTGATTTAGTTAGATAATGAACTTTTAGGATTATCACTTATAAAAAGAAAAATCTTTTTTCTTATCTACTTTTTAAAAATCTTGTCCTTGATTCTACTTTCTTAACAATTTCTGGTAATGCCAAAAGATATATGAAAGATGCTCAATGATAGTAAATCAGGGGGATGCAAATCAAAGCCAAAATGCGATATCACCTTATACTGTTAGGATGGTTATTAAAAAAAAATAAAGACAAGTATTGGGAAATTGGGACTATTGAAATCTGTTATTGGGAATGAAAAGTGGTGCAGCCATAGTAGAGATTTCTTCAAAAATTAAAAATAGAACTACCAAGTACTCCAGGAACCCCACTTCTGAGTATTTAACCAAAATAATTGAAACCAGTATATCAAAGAGATATTAGCACTCCCAGTCCATTGCACTGCAATTCACAATAACCAAGATATGAAAACAGCCTAAATGTCTATCAATAGATGGATGTATAAAAATATGTAATAAATACATATGATGAACTATTACCTAACCTTAAAAAAGAAGGAAATTCTACAATATGAGACAACAGGGATGGACCATGAGGACATTATACTATGTGAAATAAATAATCGAATCACAGAAGACAGTTCTACTTTTTGAGGTATTTAAAATGGTCAAACTCAGGATCAAAGAACAGAATGGTGGTTGCCAGGGGATGGAGGGAGAGATAAATTGAGAGTTGCTAATCAATCTTATAAAATTTCACTTCTACATGATGACTGAGTTCTAGAGATCTGCTGTACAACATTGTGTCTATAGAGAACAATGTTGCTTTGTCCACATAAAAACCTATTAAGGGGATAGAGTTTACGTTAATTATTCTTACAGTAATAGTAAAGGATTTGTGTTGAATTTCCAATTGATGTGGTTTTTTCAAATCATTTATTGTTCTCTAATTATTTTTTTATATAACTCTGTTCTTATTTTAAGAATGCAGTATCTTCTCTCTACTCTCCAAGGTTAAAAATTTATGGTAATTTGTTTGTCTAAGACTTATTATACTTTCTGTTTGTATCTGTTTATGGAAAGTTTTCTTTATTATTTATTTCAATATACTTATGTCATGCTGAGGCTTTCTATACGTGTCTGATGATTCCTGATTGCCCATGCACAGTTAAAATTAAAGCACAAAAGAGATGATTGCAAGATCCATAAGAGAAGGCTTCCCTTTAGAGTGACTGAGTTGGGATCCTAGCACTCTGCCCCATTGTACCTAAATGCCTACTTCTGTATATCTTTCTGTGCACTCTCTAGGTCCATTACTTGCTTATTAATCATCCTCATATATCTGAAGAATAGTCTTCCAACCCACTGGCTATAAAGGACAGTAGAAAGGAGAGGACAAGAAACCTCCATGCCTCAGTTCTTGGCACAAAGGAGGAGGAGTGTCTCAATGTTCAATATGTAGACTTTTCTTAATATCTCTATTTTTAGTACTGTGCTTCTCATCTGCAAGATCTGGAGGAACCTGGATTAATTTTTCTGGATAGCAAGCTTTCTCTGCCAAGAGTGAGCAGGATAGTTACCCAGTTACACAGGTTGAGGATAGAATCCCATTAATCTGACTGCTTCTTATTCAGTCTTTCAACTAATTTTAAGGTCTCTGATCTGCCTCAAATTCTTGTGTTTTCTAAGATTCTGCAACATGGACTTGCTTGCTTCTCATTTGACATCTTCTCAGCTGTAGACAATTAAGATGTTTATTATTTCTAAGATAAATATTTGTCTTATTTTAACATTTTTGGATATTTGGTACCATACTCCAGTCAATTGCTGGAAGATTTTATTTTCCAGAGATGACTGTGATAATATATTCCATCCCATATTCTCTTTTTCCCCTGTGGCCTTATCATTCTTTCATCAAGACATGGAATGTGTGTGTTCCGTTGTTGAACTTGGTTGAACCTCTGTGAATGCCTCAACCAACAGTGTGGTGTGAGAGTGAGGCTGTGTGAATGAGCTGGCAGGTCATAAGGGTAATATGGCTCTGCCCAGCTATCTCTCTTGGGACATTTGCTCTCATAACACAGGTACCATGCCGTGAGGAAGCCTAGGCTACCTGAATAGGTGCATGTAAGTGTCTCGGCCAGTGGGCCCACTTGAATTTCCAGATGAATAAAGAAGCTTCTGAGATGACTCTAGCCCCAGCTAATATCTGATCACAACTAGGCCCTGTCAGGCCCAGTGAACCCCCAGAACTCTGAGAGATAATAATGAAATTATTATTGTTGATTTAAGCTACTAAGTTTGGGGTGGTGTGTTATACAACAATAAATAACTGGTCATTTGCAATCATAAATTTACAGTTAGATTTAGCAGTAATTTTTCTTCCTTAATGAAACAAACTAATGGTGCATCTTATAATATATGTCATCTTCGATTCAGAAAATATATTAGTATTCTACTTTCTCTGTCTTCTTAACTACTCTTCTGCTTTCTATGTTCCAAAAATTTATTGTCCTCTCTGGTTTACTGGTGGTTCCCTGGTGATTTTATACCCTTACTTTATTCTCATTTTAGTGACATTTTGGGAAGGAGTAGTGGTAAGTGTGTGTTCAATCTGCTATGTATAGCTGAATTCATCACGCTGTATATAAGATTCTAAATTTATAGATGTAGTTGCAACACTGATGGCTACCTAAAGACAGTGTTCTGTCTTTCATGCATTATTACCCAGGTCTTATTTATTTATTGTAGTGATACAAGGTTAGTGCTTTGAAACCATTAGTTCAATGAAGTCACTCTGCACAAATAATAGAAATATAACTCAAAAATAAAAATAATAGAAATATAACAAATAATAGACTGCAATTACTTATGGAGTGATAATAAATGAGTCAATATAACTTTATGATCCTCAATTTTTATAAGCACAAAGTAGAAACATTAATCTTAACAAGAATTTCAGGTGATAATTTAATGAGATAATACATGTAAAACCTCTTAGCACAGTAGCTAACACAGTATATCCTTAATAAATATTGGCTCAATATGAATGCACTTACTATCCTTTTCTTCATTATTTTTAATGGAGCAGTTATAAATTAAAGTATAGAAAACAGATTATCCTGGAACCTGTTTATCATGTTGAGTTTTTTATAATATTTTATATACTAATCAATGATTGTAAATATACTTAAGCATAGAATTGCTTTATGACTTCCCAGCATCCATTGCCTTTTCTTCTGGTAACAGGTGCTTGATTTTCCTCATTGGCTAGTCTTAATAAACTGACCAACCATGCGGCTCAGCCTTCCCATTGGCAAGGGTACTTAAACAATTCAAGCTAGGCCATAACTAAGTTCTCTTTAAGGAATTTGAATATTGAGCTGAGCAACAGAGAGACTGAAATTGTCAGATTTCATTCATCTTAAGGATTTCCTTAATTTTTTTTGCCCCCTCTGCCCCATCTTCAACTCTCCCTTTGAATCACTGAGCAATTTTATATTCTTCCTGATAAATTTCTGTTTTTGCTCAAATTAACCAGAATTTGTTCCTGTCACATGCAACCAAAGAACACAAATTGATACATTGATATTCTGAGAACTCGTTTCTAACAAAAGGTAAGCCATGTTTGAAGGTAGACCTGACTTGGTAGAAATGAGAGTAGTTTCACCAGCTTATTTTCCATTTCCCTTCCATGAAATGCCTGCTTATTCTCAGAATAGGCTGTTCTTATGTACATCAAAATCATGTCTTTTCACTTTGCATTTCTTTGAGATTTCAACAAATACAAGGATACATAAAAGATGTGTTTGGGAATATATGAAGACAAACTCTAAAACAGAGTAAGATCAAATAGCCATAACTTAAAAGAAAGATTTGTTTCAAATACGTAAGATAACGAAAATGACCTTCACTGGACAGGCAAACTATTAAATACACTTAACTAAAACTCTGGTTGAGAATTTGCTGTCCTACATTAAACCAACTCATAATTGTAAATTCACACATCGCTTGGAGGTTTTGTATTTCTACCAGCATTTCGTTGGCACGATGGGAAACTGAAGCAAGTCCTTTGTGAGCCATTGCTTAAATGAAACACAAGGGACACATTTATATGATGGGCCTCTGAACATTTTGCCAACTTATAATTATCCATAAACAAAGACCAGAAACCCAGAAAAGAATCTATTAGTGTTGCCATGCCTTCCGAAAGCTCTGCCTTTGATTATTTCCATTGCTGCTCAGACTCACATTATTACCAGCTGATGGGTGGCACAGATGGCTCAGAGAGAGGTTTGTTTCTGTCATGGTTTCCACTATTTCCTCGTGTCTTTTCTTAGAGAATTTGGGCGGGTTTCAATTTCCTTTATTTCTTTGATAATTGTTTAACTGCTTTTGTTGTTGTTGTTACTTAATTAGTCAGAATGTGGATATGTGTGTAAGGCACTTGCCAGGCTCCTGTTGAACTCATGGTAACTGGAGATGGCCTGGTTAATTTCTCTTCCGCTGTTTTGTTTAAAAGATGCCCTGAACCATTTGGCTTATGCCATGTGTCAAGGAGCTGGTCCTGAGTTTTTCAGCCTGGTGTCTGAGCATGCTCGAAATATAGTATCTTTGGCTTTAAGCCTTTCTTGACTTTGGTGGTTTCCTCTCTCCCCCCACCTCTCATTCTTTTTTCCTCCCCTCCCCTCCCCTCCCTTTCCCTTCTCTTCTCTCGCCCCCTCTCATTCTGACTGCCTGACTACACACACACACACACACACACAATTTTTTACCATTCAGAGAATGTTGATCATTACTACGTATGAGAAGTTTTATAATGAACAGTAAAACTGTTAGCTCCAAACTCTCTTACTTAAGATTACTTTCCAATTTCTCTTTGTGCTAGGTCTGTTTGTTTTCTTCTCCGTGATCTCATTATCCTTATGAATTCCTCTGCATTGCTACCATCTGTAGCTTGCCTAGGAATTTGACTGCAGACAATCATAACAGAAGCTTCGGGCCTCCCCTACCTTCAGGGGTCCACTGAAGGTGTCAGGGAGATGTCAGTGACTCTGTGTCTGCCTGGTTCCTGTGACTTTTGATAGAAATTTTCCAATGCCAGCTAGCAATTCAGACCAACTTCTCTCTCCACAGACATTTATCTCTTTTGCACTTTAAGAATCAATTTTAGGTTCTGGAATTATTTTATTTCATCTTCCCAAAAGTTTCATTTAATATACTCTGCTTTTAAACTTTATATATATTCAAAAGTTCATAGGCAATGAATCCATAGAACATGATCGTATACGGTAGTTCCATGTAGCTTCCACCGTATCCTTTATGTGTGAGTGTCAGAATTATATTTCAGAGTAAGGACTAAAGGGGCTTTCAGGAGAATGGTACTTCATTAACTCACCTTCTGGCATTTTAACTGTTATCAGCTGTACAGTTTAGTTTTATTACAACAGACATTATTGTGATAACTTTTCCTACTTTATCTTTTCAATTTATTGGAGCAGTTAATTTCTCAAAAAGTAAGAGCACTTTTTCTCATTAGGAATTCCTTCATGGGCTCTTTAATATATGTTCCTTGCTATTTAGAAGAAGTGCTGATAAGTAATTTTGACTTGTAGTTTCAATAATGTGAGATGTTCAACAGAAACTTGGCAAACCACTTAGGGGTTGAAGCTATTGCTTAAAAGCAGTCCTATCTGATTCACTTCTGTCCCTTTACTGCCACCAACATTCAAAAAGTTTCCATATAGCAATGACCAGCCAAGTATACTTAAGAACTTTCTAAGGACAAAGTTTTTACTTTGTTTAATAAATCACTTTTTCCCCGAGATTATTGTTTCTCCCTTTGATTATATGACTCCAGTATTTGACAGCATTGAGCTTTAGGGAATGAATCTATTAACTCAAAGTAAGTGGGAGAGATTTCTAATACCTAATAAATATATGTTCTGTATAACTCCAAACCATGTAACTCAACCATCCAAATTATCTTCTTTGACCAAATGAACCAGTAAAAGTATCTTCCTTTCTCCTTGTCATACTAAAACTAGTCCACCTGTACAAATGTCATCCCTAACCTCACTTTTTGTATCTATTTCTATATATTCTTTCCTCTCTTTGGGGCTTTGATTTCCCTGTGTTTATTTCTGTCTCCTCACAGAGCTCCAGCAAGATAAAGGAGGAGCATTTCCATCTGAAAACATGACCTAAATGTGGCAATCTTCAGAGAGTCTAGTAAGAGGTAAACAGGACTTGAGGAACAGACAAGGATTCGGTGATATGAGTAAGACAGGTAATAAGAAAAGAAATAAAAGGTTGATATTGACTGGAGTGGAAAGACGAGGGACTTTTTTAACCAGTCTAACATGCAAGCTGTTTGTAAGCATTGCTCCTCGTGTTTCTATGTTTCACCTTCCACAGAGGGAAATATTTTTCTCTTAAATCCACAGCATGACCCACATTCAGAGCTCAGAGACTCCATCCCCTACTTTCTGGGTTCATAAACAACAGTGTTGACCAGTTAATTCTTATAAGTTCAGTTGAGTAAGTCAACATTAATTAACTTCAACTTCAACCTCAATGGATGTCTACCATATGCCTACAGAACAAAAAGCACTTTAGACACATTATTTTATTCATTCCCTTCTGCAGTCCTTTTAGATAATTATTGTCATTTTATAACTGAGAGAATGATGATGAGAGAAGTAGAGTAACCTCTACAAAATTGTACAAGCAGTAAGTCACCTACAGGACTTTGGGTGTAGGTCTTTCCCACTCTGTTCCACCTGAAGGTTCTAAGATGCCTCCTCAACTCTTCTTGTCACTGTCCACTACCTACCATAACTGTACTCAATGCTTTCCAACTTGGACAAAACAGTAGTGATGTTTGGGTGCTCTACTCAATGAAGCTATAATTGACCTTTATTTCATTGAAAGCCGCTTTAAGCTGTCACCCATGTTTATAATACAAAGTACACTTCTTGGTAGCATTATACTTTTTAAAAAAAATCTGAGTATTCCTAAAGGCTTGGAAATTGGGTAATTTTTACATCTGTTACAATGCTATGCTCAAGGCACTGACTGATATATAAGACCAACATCACCCCTTTTTGACTAACTTAAGACTAATAATCTGAATGCAGGGAAACAACAGAGCTGAAATACAGCATCTGCTGAGCACTGGTGAGTTTCATGGGCTTTTTCTGGAAGAGATGAGTTTCAAGAATGCTTCTTGAATATTAAGTAGAAAAGTGACCCTGGCCATTGGGAAAGCCTGAAACAACACCAAATCTGAGTTTGCATAACACAGAAAACATTTCAGAGAGCCTGTGCAAAAGAAATGTAGAAAATACAAAAGCCTAGAAAAAAAAAAAAAATGAAAGAATCAAACTATTTATGCAAGGCAATGCAAAGGGAATACTACAGGTTTAGGAAGAACAAAAGATCAGTTGGTAGAATGGAAGACAAAAGCAACCTTGATAGCATTATTCTGAATTGTTGATGAAAGAGCTATCAGGAGTCACTGCCGCCCTCCAAAGCCAGAGCATTACTAAGTGGCCCTTATACTGATGCTGCCTGAGTATTGGGAGGAAGGCTAAATCATGGTTCAGCCTTTAATTTCACACATTAAACAACAGGGCACTTGGACAAATCATTATGCCTTCCTATATTTTTGAAGTTGAGAGCTAGAAGGCACTACGTGGATTTGTCTAGTCCAATTCCATCATTTAGAAGATAAGGCAACTAAGCTCCAAGAGTTGAAATGATAACTGAAATCACAATGGGCATGGATTTTTAATAGAGCACTTTACTATTTAAGGTACTGACCAAGCCGCTGTCACCAAAGATCCCCCAAACATACTGACTCCATTAACACTCCAGGACAGGAAAGTCTCAAGGTCATCCAGGAATCGTGTCACCCTCAACATTTGGCTCTCAAGCCTATTTCTTCTTCCTCATATCTAGCCACTGGGTTAGTGACAATGTTGAGTCTCACCTGAGTCGTATGACCCTGGAAAAGAGTGAAGGTTAAGAAATACTCCTGCCCTTTCATGTTCTGGGAAATGACTTACTGCAGAGAATCGCCCTACCCAATATGATAAGACTCATGGATATGCCCTTGTTTACCTATGATGAAACTAGACATAGACTCCAAATACTTATTCTTCGCCTCATAAATAATTAGCTGAATTGCTTATTCCCAGTGATCAACTGAAACAAAATATGTGCTAATCAAACTTTGGCTGATTTTGTCCCTTCCACCAGACCCTTGAATTGTGACCCACAGCCTAAGACAGCATACAGTTTACTGCTTCCTCCTGAGAATAGGCTGGCCTGAGAGGAAAGCATTCTCTGATCTACTACTGAATCACATAACTCTTGTATCTCACATTCAATTTGTTCTCGCCTTGTTACCTTCTCACCATAAAAGAAAAACTCTTTTTAGCCTAACCTCTGAGATACTTGCTAATTTTGTGGTGAGAGCATTTTCCCTATTGCAATAGTCCTTTCCTACCCACCCTTCTTCAAATAAAGTCTCTCCTTTCTAAGTCTAGATTTGTTTCTATTTGGCAGAAGGAAAGACACAAAAGGGATAACCCAGAAATTTCAACATTACCTTTAAATCACACTCCATTGACAACTAGGGTTTGAATACTGGGTCTACCATGCATTAGTTCTGTGATCTATGTAAAATTTTACTTTTTTAAATGTATCAGTTCCCTCATTTAAAAATAATGACTAAAATGGAATCTGCTTCATAGAGTTTGGGGAAATAATAAATGAAAAAATGCAGATAGAGGGTTTAGCACACTATCTCCCCACAATAGTTACCCATAAATGACAGTTTACCACATCCTAGAATAGTGCCTGTTATTTTGATATCTACATTTGTCTTTTAAAAATTCTCAGCATGGCATTGTAACAGTATTGTAAAGTTATTAGTATTTTGCAAAAAATGAATCTGACACTAACTAAGATTAAAAAATTAGCCCCAGATCAGAGTAGTAGCATATCTGGGATTCAGACTTGAGTATCTCTAAGTATAATTTTCATCTCTGTCATCTCCTTCATGTTACATCATACATTTCCTAACTTCTAGAGTGTATTACATAGTTAACATCTCTTGGTTTTGAAGGGGAAAACGTCATTTTATTATTGAATAATTTTACCTTAATGAAATATAAATATATGATTTTCCAATAATACATGCAAAAATAAGAAATATATTAATTTTTCTCAAAATAGGATGAGTGTCAAAAGTCAATATAGATAATCTTATTGAAGTTTTGGAACCTTTATGCCTCTAGGACCAGACCAGTGTCTATTGGGATGTCTATTGCATACACTGGATGAGTGAATGGAAAGATGAAAACATGGGAGTACTTTCAGGGAAATGAAAATCAAATAGAAACACCGAATACAGGAGTTGGGAAATATGTTAATCCTTTTATGTGCAAAGGCAAAATCATGCTTCTGTTTTGTTCTTGGATTAATGATGACTGCAGACATTTTCTAAAATTCTGATTATGTTTTTGTCCACTTCAATTTCATCTAACTGGAGGGAAAGGAACAGTATATTAAAATGGCTTGATGGGGGATTGGTAGCTGCTTTTTTGATGAGTTTAAAGAGAAAACTCAGAAGTCAGTACATCTGAAGACTTAAAAATCAAGCTGCCGCTAATGTAGAATAAAAAACCATATTAAACTCAAAACATCCTATGGAGAGTTTTTCATAGTATCTTTAGGATTGTGCTAAGTTTGTGGTGCTACAGCAGTAGATGTTAATTGAAAAGAGAAAACGTCATAGTTTGAGCAGTGAAAACTAAATCTATTTAACTGTGCATGCTTAGTCTGCATTATACTATAAATTCATGAGGACAGAAAAAATTTCATATTCATGTTGGTCTCTGCCCATTCATTCATTCACCCATCCACCCAACAAATATTTACTCCATTGTATCTGTCATTGGCTGAATGGAAGGCAAGGATGAAGGTAAAATTCCTTCAGTGTGCCACAGTCTACTTGAGGACACTCACATGCACAACTGGCAGTGACAGAATCAAGCTATAGAAAGTGTTAAGGAAGTGCAGAAAAAAATGAGGATAAGTGTTTAGGGAAAGGGATTAATTATGAGTAAAGGATTAGATAAGGCAAGTGCTTAGTGCAGAGGGTCCCATGATACTGATAAACAATAAACATGTACTGAATAAACTGAGGGACTGAATGAACCCTGAAAGCCACACTCAATCAAGGTGCTGATTTCAGGCTTGACTGAATTATTCATATTCAGTAGTTATTTTTAAAAAAAACCTCAGACCCTATGATTTCAAGGTCTATGAAGAGAGCCAATTCAATTCAACAGGATTTGCTTTCATAGGTCCTTGTTCATAATGCTTGGTTGGTTCTTCTGGAAGCTGACTGATGGTCAGGCCCTCTCTGCAGGATGAAACAGCCAGGAACTCTGCACATAACTGAGGTTATTAAGAATCTATGTGGTTGGGAAGCAAATAACCCTACATCAAGTTCCCCTCCAAAGTTTCCCCTCTGAGCCTTTTCATAGATTAACTCTCTTGCCCAATAAACTTGCACATGTCTACACACCCACATCATACACACAGTTTGAAATCACTTTCTGCAAGAAGTTTTTCCTATTATCCCAATGCTAGAGAAAATGCTGTTTTGTAATTTCTCTCTTGTAGTATTGATGTATTCTGTTTTATGTTTTAAATTTTTCGATTATAATTTCTATGAAAGCAGATAGTCATATTTATCATTGTATCCCCATTGCCTAGCGTAGGTCCTAGTACACAAAAACAGGACAATTATTCATCAACAAGGTAACACAAATGTATAAATGAGAGTCAGTAAAGGTCTTCTATAACCTGGTCCTTACCAAGATTATTGCTCATTCATATGACAGAAATTCCAGCAACACTGTCATTCTGACTATACCCTATGCTTGAAGTCATTGCACATCAATATTTCTCTGGGCCTCTTTTCTGCCTGTTGGAAATCTACCCATCTTCCAAACTCAAATGAACTGCTTTCTCTAAGGAGACTTTCCTGACTCTTCTCTCCTCTAACTCAATCCCAAGCTCTAAGAATTGTTTTTCTCTTCTTGTTGTAACTACCCATAGCATTCAATACATTTGTATTACAAAGTTCACCACAAACCACCATGAATTATATTTGGATTTTCAATGTACGTGTCATTTCCTTCTCAGGCTGTGAGTTCCCAGAGGGCAGGGTCTATGTCTTACTCTTCCTTATAATTGCCACAGTGAAAGATGAATACCATGTTAGCAGCATGCAAAGGGAGAAAGACCTTTCTTAAGAAGATGGAATTTATGGTACCTTTTGATTCATTGTCAAAGTGGTCATAGATTGACCTAGAAAGAACTATTTTAATACATCTAAAATTTATTGTAGGTCTTCCCTTCTTCAAGCCTACTCTGAAAATATAGCTAATAATACCAAGGCACAAGGTTCTTAAGAATATCAAATGAGATAATGCATATGAAGTATTTAGCAAGTGTCTGGTCTATAGTAAGCAGTAATTAAATATTATTTCTACTCAACACTATCTTTATTCATATTATTACCATGTCATCATCATTTATTATATTATGATAAATTTGAGTTGACATTTCAAAAATAATTTAAGCGCATTCACATTGGAGTTTTCAATGCTTTCATTTTGTATTAATTTTTTTCAAAGACTCCTATGTTGTATAAAGTTATTACCACTAAAGCCAGGGCTCTATGTCTTACTAACAGAACTGCATGATTCTCGACTCCATAATACTTGGGAGATGCATGCTTCACTGAAGAGCCATTGATTTTCAACTAAAGTGAAATGCTTTCATTTAATGCTTTCTTAAGAGAATTACAGTGGAGGTTGAAGAGAGTTTGGCTTTAGAGAAATCCATTATTAATTTTACATGGCAAAATTGGGATTTATATATTGAAATTTAAATTCAGAGGTCCCTTACAGCTACTAAATCAAATGTTATTCTAAAATTATTTGTCTCTTCTATGGAATGGAAAGACTATTTTTTCCTAGACTTCTAAATTGCCTGCTTTGCTCAAACATGTCTTAGTACTAGCTCTGAGGGAGTACTACCTGTTTGTTCAGCATAATGGGTATAGCCTCAGATTTCTCATCTCTGTAATTTTTCTGAAGAATCCAAAAAACTTTGATCAGCTTTAAAAAAAAAAAAAGAAAATCCCTCTCTCTACCCTGCCTTCCATGCTTAAAGAAGCCTTAGGTTGAACCAGACATATAAATACATTCATAGTTCACCTTGAGTGAGTTCCAATAATTCAGTTTCTTAACTAAATACCAGCCTTAACTTGGATTATTTTCACCTTAGAGGTTTCTAACATCAATGGTGCATCCTCAGTGTTTTTAGGAGGCTTCAGTCCAACACAACCCCTTTAAGCCAAGAAGAAATTACTTTAAGAGCATCTTCTCCTACCACTCAAACCTTCATAACTTAAAAAAAACCCTTAAACTTGTATCTGTTTATTGTCTTACACAATGAGAACTGTTACACCACAAAGCTGGATTTTTCATTGTTAAGCTCTTTCTAATAAGAGTTAAAAAAAATGTTAGTAGAATGTGACATATTTTGTCCATGTGTGCATATCTTAAAGGCAGCAGAGGAATTGAGTTCAGACTACTCTCCCCCTCCCTACCCTCCCAAAAAAATTTCCCTTGGGCTAAATCAAGCATAGAAAATTTTTGCCTAAATGCATTTTTTAAAGGAAAAGTCATAATCAATTGGAAAAAAAAGGCGACTGATAATGAAAATGGTTTTCTCAAGCATAGCGATAACATTTGCTGCTGTGCAGTCTATAAAAAGCCTTTCGATTCCTATAACAGGGACAGTGGTATTGCTTTGCTTCCTGCTGCTGATTATAATTTTAAAGATGGGAAATCTAGATGTTCTATTTTGTCCTATGAAGCAATCCCTGACTCTGTGGTCAGTCTGGTTTCCTATTTCTCTGTCTGGGTCCAAAAATGTTACTGGGCAGGAAGGAGAAAACATGCATCATTCATTTCTTCAAATACTAGTATTAAACTTTAATTCTTTGCTCTGAGATAGAGTAATTAAAATTTTTGGCTAGTGTAAAGTTGTATATGTAAGTAAACAATTAAAATAATAGGTGGTTAGAGTGACAGTCGATGTTGTACCCAGCATTATGGGGGTGAGAAGAAAGGCTCACATCAATCTTGCATTCTTCTAAATGATAGGACTCGTGGCTGTGTGTATCCATCGCCATCCTGCCTAGAAGGAAGGATGATCTGACGGGATGATGGTCTTTGAAGTCAAAAGGAAGAGTTGTCTTTAGAGTCACCAGGCTGCTTGTTTTGTGTGCCTCAATACATTTAGATCTCAAGGCAATTAAAAAAAATGTCTTTATTGATTTCAGAGAAAGGAAGGGGGAAGGGGAGAGAGAGATAGAAACATCAATGATGAGAGAGTCATTGATCAGGTGCCTCCTGCACGCCCCCTACTGAGGATCAAGCCTGAAACCCAGGAATGTGCCCTGTCCGGGAATAGAACTGCCATCTCCTGAATCATAGGTCATGCTCAACCTCTGAACCCTGCAGGCTAGGCATAGATCTCAATGCAATTTTAAATGGCAGCTCCAAAATGTTTTGAGCCAATGTGGCAACACTTACTGAGCATTAGACTTTAATGATTAAAGGTCAGTATCACATCACAAAGGTCAAGAGAGTGCTCTTGAAGTCAGGCATTTTGGTTCCAATCCTGTTCAATGCAAGTTAGCAGTTACTCAGGCCAGTTACTTGACCTATACAAAGCTCAGTTTTTTCATCTATAAAATGGAGATGATATTATCTTCATTAAACAATTATAAAAATTGAATCAGATATTATATGTGAAGCCTTACATAGTGTCTGGCACATAATTATGGAAATTAATGGTATTTTAATATCAGTATATATTCATCATACTTTACAGTGTACAAAGCACACTGAGAAATCATTCTGATGTATTTAATTTTCACAGCCACCTGTTGAAGTATTATTATCCCACATTTCAGTGGCGGAAACTAGGGTTCAAGGACTAGTGATGAGTAGTGGGCCACACAGCTACAAGGCAGCAAGAAGCAGTTGAGGTAAGTCTTCTGATGGCTATATCAGGCCATATTTTTTCTTCCCAGTGTATCAAAGCTGTGCCTGTGTAAATGATTATTAAAAAGAGAAAAACAGATTCATGGTAGAAATTACCCCTGTCTTTCCTAGCTATTATTCTTTTCAATTAACAAACTTGAAGTCTGACTCACGGCAATAGGGAAGGATGAGCCTTTTAAAAGTAATTCATAAGTATTAATGCACAGCTTTTAGTAAATGACTGTTATTTACATTCTTTCTATGTACCTCCAGGATGTGTAATAGCTTGCCTCATTTATGTTTTTTCTTATTCATTCATTCTCAATGGACAGAATTTCTAATTCATTCAGTCTCTCCTGACACATTGTACTTGGCAGGTAATTCGTAATAAGCTTTAATTTTGAAAATGAACATTTGTCATTTGGGACCGTCATTTAGATAGTTTAAAAACACCGAACCCGCTGTGCGAACATCTGGAAAACTTGAAGATAGAGGATTGTTTGCTGCAGTCAACACGTCTACCAAGTAAATGACAAAATCAGACAGAGAGAGGTCTGTTGTCAGAGATCACCGATCAAGGTGATTTGTCTAAGAAGAGGTGTTGTTGGAGGTAGAGACGAAAGAAGTCATTTTCTAAGCATTAGGCAGGCGCATTTGCCTTTTTAGGCTAGTTGCTCATTAATGCTTTAGACCTGTGATCCAACATACTGTTAAATATGAAATCTGTACACACAGACTCCCACCCACGTGAAGACAGCTGTCTGAGGTAAATGGAGGGAAGAATAAATTAATGCAAATGCCATATTTTGAAAGTAACCCCTTTGAGAATTGTCAAATGCCAGGCAGGAACTTGTGTAAGTCAGCTTTCCTGTGAAGACTAGAAAACCAGCACCACGGCTCAGAGAATTTAGACCAGGGGTTCTTTAGTAATATATGCAGACAATCAGAGAAGTAATGTGAAGGAAAATTATGGTTTTAGTTTTAAAATATGATAATCTATTCTTTAAAAATAATTAACACATACCAGGACCTAAAGTCTTCTCGTTCACCCTCTTCTCTGATAAGCTTCATTTTTAAAAAGGCTGAAAACTTTCAGGAGATTCTCAAGGAAGATTCTGGCCTTGAAATACATAAGTATCGAAGACTAGTTTTTATAGTAATAGAAAGAGGTCAAGAATGCCCTCAAGTGCATTCTGGGACTTACCTTGAAATGGGAGATTAGGTGGGCTTCAGAATCTTATAGAAGCATGTCTAATATAGCCCATGAGATAAACTAGATGTGCCTAGACAAGTGATTTTCAACCTGTGTACCACAAGGATTTTTAAAACGTGCGATACCTGATTATTTAGTCAGGGGCACTGACCTCCTTTCTCTTAGATTGTCAGATAAAGAAATGACAACAGCCAACATAACAATACCTGCCCCATATGAATGAATCAAAATTATACCTATTTCTTTTGTGAGATCAGCACAAAATATAATATATTTTTTGGTATGCTGCAGAATGTTAGTAATTAGTTTATGCGTGTCATGAGATGGAAAATGTTGAAAATTGCTGGCCTAGACTGTGATTGCTTTTAAGTAATGGAGACAGAAATATGAAAAGATATTTTTAAATTACAGTTTGTAACGTTTTCCCAGAGATCTGATTAAAATACTAAGGAAACACTGCAGGTAGAGCATCTACCTAACTGCCAAGTACAATGACAAAGTCTTCATTGAGGAACTGGCTCTCTGGCTTGGTATTGGGGAAGGCACAGCAATTTGCCTGGTCAAAGGTTATGTTTTTTTTTTTTCTGGGAAAGTAACATGCAAAATGATAGGCAATATTTCAGGAACACTGAGGTTTTCTCTGGATATGGGATCACCGGCTCTCCAATAGCTCCTTTTGGTAATGAATAAAACTGAGTTAGACTTTTAGGAACTCAGCCACTCAAGGAATTTCATTCTCCTCACTGTGTGTGTGTGTGTGTGTGTGTGTGTGTGTGTGTGTGTAGGAGACAAGTGTGGTCACCCTTTCTTACAGCTAGACCCACATGAACATGGGGGCTCTGTAGCTGAAGTAACATTAAGACAACAAATGTGGGAGAATACAAATGGAAAGACCACAGAAAAAGGGTGACCTCTGACATTAGATATTTTTTGCATCTTACCCTTTTCTCAAAGTGCTTGAGTAGTCATCCATGCATTGTCTCAGAAGAACTAATTCATTTTCCAGTGAAAGAAGTCTTATTATATTTAATCCATCAGCCCATCTTCATAAGTGAGGGAACTGTGGTCCAGAGAAGTTGAAACGCCTGTACCAGACCACAGCTAGTGCGGGGATAATGGGAGCCAGAACTCACACATTTTGACTCGGTACAAAATCCTTTCCTTTATGCCAAACCAGCTTTTAGACAAATTATCATCATATCAATATTTATTGAGTCAACAAATTTTTATTGATTATACTACCGTGGGGTCCATATTGTGCTGTGATCTACAAGGAATGCAAAATAAAAACAATATACGATAGGGAGACAACTCATTAAAATGCTAGAAAAATGAAGTAATAGTGAGAACCCATAAAAATAATTGTTATTGCAGAACCTGGTGTTACCAAACATTCATTCAGATAATGGTAAGTACCCGAAAATCACAACCTTGAGTTTTCGGTTGTCTGATATAAGCTAGGAAGGAAAAGTAAATTTTATTTCTCATGATCATTCCTGTTGATTGCCATATCTTCCCAGCATACTTTGCTGATCCTGTCTGATGTCAACAGAAAGAAATGCCATAATCAATTACTAGTGACTGCCATGGCGTAATAATGGCCATCAGGCCAGGCTTTCCCACACATGGTTGAAATATTTCAGGGTATCTTTAAATATTTTTAAGAAAAGTATCAAAGACATCATCAGTATACTAATAAACATTTTACATTGTGCCTTTCTTCAAAGGTTTTTTTCTAAACTAGAGCTTTGAAACTGAAACAGAAAACCATACTCTGGACTCCAGAGAATGACTGATGCCAGAAGATTATGTAAGCATCACTAATGGGCTTACATGGGAAGACATTGCAGCCAATTATATTTCTATCCTGTCTATATTACTCATAGCTTAAGATGATGTCACTGTGTGTGTGTATCTTATGACATGAGACCTGGAGAGAAAAGGAAAGGATCCAGGCTGATTTCAATGGAAGCTTTGGCATTCATAAACCACTTACCTGAATTATTTTTAAATCAGATTGTCCTTCAATCTTATGATTCAATCAAATAGCTAAATAGCTAAGTGTATTTTTTCAATGCCATGGTTACTCTCAGTCTTATAAAAGGTGTTCTGGGCTCATGAAGCTGAATTAAAAGACATTCATTTGTGGTTGCTTTAAACCACATAGGATGACTCATCATATTGGTTACATCCGCTTGTGCTGAAGTTCATCTTGAGTAACTATTGTGTTAAGTGCTCTCCATAAGTAGCGTTTATGCAAATCTATTTTTCTCTTGATCATTAAGGCACTTTAACATAAAGGGGTAAAACTCTGCCTTTGAACCACATCCTGGGATTGTTTCTCTATAGCAGATTGCTTTGTGTCTGAAAGCTATACAGGATATTTAAAGACTTGGGCAAATGATTAAAATTACCACTTTTTTTTTTTCTTCCTGGCAGCCTAAGCCCTATACTTTACCTGTCATTCAGCCCTTCTAAAAGAGAAGGGCTGAGACCGAGTAGAAATCTGGTCACATGACCATAGCCTCCTCCCCAATCTCCTTTTTAAGAGCTCCTGCAATTGTCATTTACATTAAAGTTCTATACTCTGGCCTGTAGTTAGAGAACTGCCCCTTTGATTTCTGTTACAGGTAAAAAAAAAACAAAAAAAAAAACACAGATTTGCCAGTCACTGGGCTGCTTTCTAAAGTATTTAATTGCCAGGACTTTCTAAACAGGAAAAGAAAGCCTGAAAGCGAGGACATTATTGAAATGTTAGTACAATATACAGATGCCCTTAAAGGTATGAGCAACCTTTAAGGTTCTCAGGTTCTTATGTTATGGAATCTAGAGTTTAAGAATTTATCAGGACCCACGCTGATGACATCTAGAGGGAATTTGAAAGAAAATGCTAGCAACTCAATAAATTCTACAAACATTTATGTAGTGCTAACAGACCAGGAACTGTAAAGGCACCAGGGATACAAGGCTGAGTTAGACTATATGAGCAGGTTCCTGGAGGCCAGTTTCCAGTGAGAACAATTTACTTATTAGCGATTGTAACAGAAGTACACTCTCAGTGTAGTTGGAAAGGACTGAGAGTTCAGAGTAGGATGAAACAGGGACTAGAATCTTCTCTTGTCTCATCATACTCAGGTCTATTTTGATGACATAAATATAGACACAGGGCAGTGTAGGGAAATAAGCAGGGACTCCAAAATCTGGAACAACTGTGTAGTCAGATCATGTCCTGTCTGTTTGATCTTGGACTGGGAAATGGTTAGACATAACCAGAGGATATTTTCTACACGTCTCCAAAATAAGAGTTTATTGTCCTAAAAACCACACAATGTGTCTGGATTTAACTGAAAATGTGGGTCATACTTTAGCCTAGGGTTATATCTTGTTAAATTACATAATGTGCTGTCATTTTCTTTGAATTTATTTTGTAATGATTGTGAATCTTCTTTTTTTCTTTAATCTTGCTCGTAATTAATTTATTTTATTGGATTACAAGACAAATGCATACCTTTCTTGAGATGTTGAAAAAATGAAGAAAGTTCAAAGAAGTAAATTAAAGTAATCCATACCCTATCATCCTACTACCCAGACTTAATGACTGTTAACGTTTTGAAGAATTTTCTTTCAAAATTTTTTCATAACCATTTTATTTTCATAAAATCGATCATAAGATTATGATTTGTTATACAACTTGAAATTTATTGATAGAAGTAAACATGCTTATAATGTATTTAACCAACCCCATATGGTTGACTATAACTTTATTTTAATTACTTCATGAATATTATCATTCTTCAGGAAAGAAGAAAGACTGAAATAAGCACTGCCAATCAAGATAGAGGAGACTATTTGACACATTTTAGAAAAAGGGCCACACACTTTCTAAAATGCGAAACTACTGGTAATGTGTCTGAAATCAAGGTCCAGGCCTTATATTCTATATTCTCTGCAATGGATACTACAGACCAGGTAGCCACGAAGTAGCTAGTCTAAATTAGAAATTTCAGAAAGACAATTACAGGATAGGAAATAAACTGTTTAGCAGGCACTATGCTAAGCATTGTTAAGATCCCAGTGCACCATGCTGAAGGCAGGCAATGATTTTACTTTAAAGTTAGAATAAAATGTATCTTAATATGGACAATATTATTATCATCATCATCACTATCATTATTATTATTAATGATTTAGCAACCATTATTGACTGCTGTTATGTGTAAAGCATTGGGTTTTATACACATTAACTTTTTTACTATTAGGAGCTATTATTATTATCTTCAGAAAATACTGGGAAAATCAAGACTCGGAAAGAATAAGTTATTTGCTTAAAGTCACATGGATGGTAGGGGATGTAGAGCTCAGAATTCTCTCCATCCACGCCTTCGATCTTTTAGTTCTCACATCAAAGATTGCCATTCTCTACTGTAGACACTTTTTATTAAAGACCCTGGTTTTTATTTTCCTCAAAGTACTTATTACTAATGCTGCTGTTCCCCACCTTGTTGGTTTATTGCTTATTTGTTTGACTAACATGTAACCCCCACTAAGGCATGGGCTTTATCTATCATGCTTATTACTATGTCCTCCTCACCTTGGACGCTATGTAACGACTAGCTGGTGATCCATGAGTATCTGATTGAGGGGAAGAATACATGGGGTAAAGGGCAGGGTGTCTGCCCCCACAGGACTGATAGCCTAGTCATTCTAAGTTATGCCTCGAAGTTGCATTTGGTAAATGGTGTTTCTGAGAGTCTCTAAGGGTTGCAGTCCTGGGGGAGCAAAGGTGAGTCAGAGTTCACACCCACCTGTGGGTGCTTAGAAAAGGACCCAGGAAGGGGCCAGGATTAAGTGGGGGCTGGGCATATAAATTGCCAGGAAAAGTGTCTTTAACTTTGTCCCAGTCATTTAAGCTCAGCCCTTGTGATTCAAGAAATGAAAGAGAGCCTATTCCAAGGGAGAGCTAGGAAACCCCATGGCCCTGATAAAAACACATCAAATGAGATGCTAATGCCCCACATTGATCACCCTAGAAAGCCTGGCTGAAGATGTTTATCCTAATCCTCCAATCCAGACATTTCCTGAGATATGGTCAGGAGGGCTAATTACTTCAATACATAAAAACGGAAATGCTCTCAAGCCAAGCAGCCCGTGAGCTCTCCATTAGCAGGAACAGCAGTAAACCCCGCGGCCTGCCGCCTTCTTGCTGAAGGAATGAAACCACGTCCGACCAGTGACAGCAACATCCATAAAATCCAAATTGGATTCTTCCCTTGAAAATGAGCCACGGACTCCATCTCTCCTGCGATTGCTGCATATTAACAAACGTTAAAAAAAAATCCAACCGGGAGAAGAGATTTTCTTTGCTTTATTAGACTTTAAAATCACCCTGGACTCAACCTGGCACCAGAAGGGAATCCACAACTGCTACAAAGGGAATGGATGGAAAAACAAATGACGTATTTGAGTTTCTAGATCAATCTATCAATTGAAGGATGGAAATAAGCATAAACGGATGCCTTCAAGCAGGAAAGTGAGACAAGGACTCACATCTAATAGCTTAATAGATACTGGGATGAGTTACTCCCTGGGCTGGAGCTGTGCCCAAGCTCAGGGCCTCTGAAATACCAAACAGAAACTGCCTATTGAGACACCATACTGCACGGGGTATTTTGGTGGCATTGAGATAATTCATGTGGGAGCTGAACGAAAGAGCTTAGTCATACGTTAGTGACAGAACTCTCTAGAGCCATCTGCAGAGCAGTTCTTAGACTGTCTTACTGACTGTCTGGTAGGGTAATGATTAATAATAGCACACAATATGGAAAACAACATGCCTGGTTGATCATTAGAGAATGAACGCCGAGGAATAAAGGATGGCAATGGACTTAATTCATTTTTTTTTTCTGTTACCGGAAATATATGACATGGTTCTAGCCTTGGAAGAGCATACAAGCTTTCAGAAAAGAAAAGTATAGATGTGAAAAATCTTCTTAACATTTTCTTAATCTTCTTAACAAACAGATTTTTGATATTTCTGAGGGATGCCACCCACATGTTTCTCCAAACCAAGAATATCACTGGAGCATAAAAAGCTGCCCAGTTTTATTGGAACCTAATGAAATAGCTCTGACAGGCAGTATCTTAAATTCAAAGTCTCACAGAACCTGCATGGAAACTCCATAAAATGAACTATGATGTCATCAATGTGCCAAAGTCTGGGCCACCGGTTCTTATTTGTGTCCTCGAATGCCCTATAATTTAAAGATTTTTATAAAGCTAGATTTAATCATAAAGATTGATTCATGACCTAAAGTATAATAATTAATATATCTTTAGTTACCTTATACTCACCCTTCCTGGATAAACGTTTTAATGAAGATAATTTTATTCTGATATAGGCCTGATGTGTTTTTAATGAGCAATTATATCCCAGGCTACATTCCTTCACCTCAGTGCACTTCTTGAATCTAAGGGGAAACACTTCAGGAGCAACACAAATTCAATTTAAAAAGACATTGAGCTCCTACTATCTGCCAGGCACTATAAGGAATGAGCCAGCAAGGTCCCTGCTCTCTCAGAAGCAATGCTTTAATGGGGGGGACGATTTGGTGGGGACGAAGTCAGGCTTTAAACAAACAAATAAGCACATAAATAAGAAAACTTCATACAGTAAGAAGTGCTCAATTGAGAAAGACCACATGCCTTCCTAGAGAATGGCCAGATAGCTGGGATTTTTTTGTTCTTTTTTTATGGATGAGGACTTGTCTAAGAAGTTGACATTAAGATCTGAATTGCCAGGCGTATTGAGCCATCTTCAAAAGAAGGATAAGAAAATTTAAAGCTAAGAGAAGAGCAAATTCAAAGACCAAAAGGAGGGGTTAGTCTTTGCTTCTGGTAGAATAGAAAAGAAAGAAGTCCACTGAGAGAGCTGAGAGAAAGGGTAGAGTGGTGTAAGAGGGAGCTAAACAGGAGACAGGCTGGTGGCTCAGAGCTTTGTTCATCTGGGTAAGGAGACAGGATTATACTCTTAAGTGAGAGGAGAAGTCATTGGAAAAATTTACACAGAGAAATTACTTAATTAGACTCATAGTTTAAAAGTATTCCTCTGGCTTCTATGTCAGGAATATACAGTGTGGGGGCAGATGTAGAAGATGTCAATTGCAAGGGCCCAGGAGAGCCATGGTAGGAGCCTGAACGACGGTGAGATGGCAGAATTGCTGATAAGGAGTAATATCCAGGATATATTCTAGAGGTAGAGGTAGAATACAGGCAGGCATTCCAGGTGACTTCACATTATCTAAAACAATTCTGAAAACCTGAAATGTCAAATTTTACATGTGATAAATAAGGGTTCAACTTTCAGAAATTTATCTTTATTGGGCTTGTCCAGAGAGATGTATGTACGAGAGAAACTATTCATCACTTTCAAGGTTAAAAAAATGAGAAACAAAATGGGGAATTTCTAGGTGTCCATCAAGATAAAGCTACTTAGATAAGTTGTGGGTAAAATATTACACAGTTCTTATTATCTATGGTGTGAGTTTATATTTATTGACATGAAAGTATATCAGTATATGCACTGTTAAAAAGCAAAAAGAAAATTGAATATATACATACATACAGTAGGTGCATAGAAAAATATGGAAGGTGCTACACAAAGCTATCTCATTTACTCTTGTTTATGAGTCCATGTCACATTTTATCACTTAAAGCATCAACAATAAACATATTTCCAATGAACAAAAAGGAGTATTCAGTACCCACGTTAGTACCATCATACTTATGGCTTTGTTTAAGCTATTTGTGCAGATTTTGGGTATCCAGGTGCCCATCTTCCATCAATTTAAATTTTCCTAACTGCCATATTTCTGCTAAGTAGCTAATAATTTTTCAGCTTACATGAAGACCAGGCTTTAAAAACAGAAGTCCCAATGGAACACCCTCTGACGAGACTCTTTAACGACATTTAATACTAGGAAGTGAGCACTAAACTTTTATTTCTTTGATATGACACTTTACTTTTTCATCACTGGGTTTTTCACTAAGTAGGGGCCCCAATGATGTAAGTAACTTGTGCACATTTGGACTTTTCCCTAGTGGCTTTTGCTATAACTAATTTTGCTTCTCCAACATTGTTAAATCACACTAAAAGCATTCTGCTCACAAGCCTTGATGCTGTCTAATGCATTTCTACTTGACAACATACAGAAACAGACAAACTATAACAAATGTTAATTATTTAAATTACAAGGTTAAATATCCCTGGTACAGCACAAAAGCACTTGTGGTCAATATCCCCGATATTAAAATCATTTCAGAGATGCCTTGCATTTGTTCATCACTATATTCTGTCTACTTCTTCCTTCCATCTTTGCACCCCTTTTCTCTTCACTGCTTCCTTTTTTCTTTCCTTCATATTCATTGTGTTCAATTATTCACTTACCTATTAATTTTATAGATAGTTATCGAGTCCTACAATGTGCCAGACATTGCAAAATGCCGATGGTTCAAAATGAGTCTGGCAGAAAATATTTCCTCAAAGAACCTAGAGCCTGTCTAATGGGGAAGACAGAAACATAAAGATAAAAAAAAAAAATAACCATGCAGGGGTTGGGAGTGGGTAGGGACAGATTAAGCAAAGAACTTATATGCATATATGCATAACCCTTGGACACAGACAATAGTGTGGAGAAGGCCTGGGGGGCGGATGTTGGTGGGAGGGGGTCACTGGGGGAAAAAGAAAGGGGATATCTGTAATATTTTCAACAATAAAGATAAATTTTTAAAAAACATGATAATAATGGAGCTTTAGTGTTGACAATGTTGATATTTAAAACATAAGTCTTAAAAAATGGAAAATCATTTCTCCTGCGTGGGCCTACATCTTAGGTCTTTAGAACTATGATCAGTATTCTCTGGGCTAAGGGAATTGGTGCTAAATTTGGGATGCTCTCTTGAGATGGAGCCTGCATGATGCCTGAAAAGCTGAAAAACTTCTCCCAGGATGAGGTGTGAGTGGACCAGGGGCAGGAGAGGGAGGGGAATTCATATGGAGCTGCAAAGGCTGAAGGCTGAGAGAGAGCCTGGCACCTTCAGAGATTGCTTGTACCCAGGTAGGAGAAGCAAAATGAAGGTTAAATATGGATGGGATAAAGCTAAAGGTGTTAGGAATAGTCCCCAAGGCTAGACAGGGCTCCTTGGAAACAGAGGGATCTCAGTTCTTTCTCACAGGTCCCATCGCCCCATGCCGAGGAGCTCCAGGCTTCCTAACGGTGCTGCCATCATAACAGGAGGTTGACTCAGAAAGTCCCGAAACTGGGTAATCAGATGTTCAGGCTGGCTCATCTATATTGCAGAAGCCATTTATCCCTGGAGATTCATGAAATAGCACCTGACGCTTATTGCTCTCAGGGTCTTCATCTCAGTCTCAAATTCAAGCAAGGGGACACTGTCCTGGGCTCCAGCCTTTAGCAACCTCTTCTCTCATTGTCCTTTGGTCATGCTGCTTTCTGCAAGGGAAAACATCCACAGGACCTTGGGAACATGACCACACAAGAGCCTAGACACCACTTCTTCCAACTCAACAAATCATAGGAACCTTAAATCCTGGAGTTTCTTCTTCAATAGGAAGTTTCCCAAATCCTTGTTTCAGGGTACATGTGAGCTTTTTCTAAGAAGTGGCCACAGGGGCAGCTGTTTCCAAGATTGAGAGCTGGATAGAGTCAGTGTGAACAAAGCTTAGAGGTTGTCAGTATGTAAATATATGAGGCCCCTAGCTGTATGCAATGGAGCTGGGGTGGGAAACAAAGGAGAGACTGTGTCTGGAACTGAGAAATATTGCCAGAGGCCAGTGGTGGAAGGGACCCAGTCCTGGTGTAGAATTCTCAGGAGTCCAAGACTTGTAAATCTGAACCAAACATTAGAGGTCATCATAAAGTTATATTCATCAAGGAAGGAAGATAGAGTCCATAGTGTGCTACAGCCACCTCATAAAGTCTTGGAAGAGCTGATTGTTATAATCTCTTCCCAGCCCCACGTTCAGTGGCATCACATTGGCTGCTTAAGACTGACCATGGTGAAATTATATCATGAAAATCAGCAGATGCTACAAATTAACATTTCCACCACTGCCCTTTTAGAGACCCAATGTCAAACATTGATTCTCATGCCACTTCATTAAATATATTTTCTTTAATGGCTAATGACTTTAATTTATAACTTTTTAACTTTTAGACATGTAGTATGTAGGTCTTTATTTATACTTTGCAAATGTCAGGGGTAAGATTGCCTAGGGCAAGGATGGGTTGTTGCATAGATAATTAAACTCACTGGGAGATATAGGGTCACTGTGCACTGCACAGAAAAAGGGTGAAACTTTTCTCCTGGTACTATATAATGAACAATGTATATGGTAAGGCTCAGTCTTCATTTCTTCTATTCCTATAACTTAACAGCATAGGATTGCTGGAAGTTTGTCAGGATATGAGATATTGAGAGGGTGAATAATCAGGTTTTGTGTTTATAGGTTTAGAATCCTCCTCTGTTTGAGAAATAAAAAGAAAATATTTTTTTTGTTTGTTTGAGCTCTCTAGAACTCAGAGGTAATCAGGCTAGATTATAAAATTTTAAGGAACAGCAGGGAACACCATGACAAGGAACTTGTTTTATAGGGGGTACATTCTAGAAGTCTCCCTAATATAAAGCCATAGTGTATGACTAATTTTTCCATTTGGGGCCCTAGAAAAAGTTTCTTTAACTAATATCTTGAAACTCACGGCTCACTGAATCTAAATTGCCTATATCTGGTTTTGCATATTTTAAAGTATATTAAAAAATAACTGAGAAAGTAATTGAAATGATGATTTTCATCCCTCAGATATTGGGTGAGTTACAGAAATTTGAATTTT
Source organism: Miniopterus natalensis (assembly GCF_054644295.1). Lineage (NCBI taxonomy): Eukaryota > Metazoa > Chordata > Mammalia > Chiroptera > Miniopteridae > Miniopterus > Miniopterus natalensis. Next base: position 189,710,586 of record NC_142081.1, on the reverse strand, counting down.
TAACCAACTTCCCAGGTTTTTTTTCCCAATGAACATAGTCTATGGACAGTACATTGAAAATATTAACTCAATATCTAATATCAAATTCTTATAATTCCCTTCAGTTATTTGGTATCATGGAAGTGAATCCACTTTAACGGGCAGATTTTGGCCAATGTAAATAACATGGGTGTTATGAACTTAATTGTGCATATACCCACATTCATATGTTGAAAGGCTAATGTGACTGTGTTTGGAGACTGGGCCTTTAAGAAGCTAATTAAATGAAGTGTCCTTATGAAAAAAAATGAAGAGGCACCAGGAGTGAGTGAACACGAAGGAATGGCCATGTGAGGACAGAGCAACAAGGTGACCGTCTGCAAGCCAGGAAGAGCCTCCAGTCTTACCAAAACCAACCCTGCTGGCATTTTGATCTTGGGTTTTTCAGGCTCCAGACACTTGAAGTCAATTTGATGTTCTTTAGCATGATGAAAATATTTCTGCTGAAGCCTGATGTCTATTTCATCATGCTTTGACAACAGGGCCATTCACATTGGCCAAATTAAGTTCTCTGATCTTTTTGGCTTCCAAGATTGACTAATTCTTTTTCTTACAGATTCATTTTTTTCTTTTGCTTTTTAAACACAATCAAGATGCTTAGAGTTTTGTCTTACTAACCAGAGAGAAACTCTCTGTATTTTTCTAAGATGACTTTGCATGTCTCTATTCAAATACATTAAATACTAGTTGTGTAGTCCTATTTGCAGAGAAATATCTCATTTCTGTGTATCAGGCAGTCAGGAGCTCAGGAAAAGGTGAGAGGCTACCACATACATTCCACCATGCATTCTCCTCTGGTTTGGTCTTCCAGGGTAGATGAAAGAAAGAAGATGAGAAAAAATGATGCTGTAAACCCTGTTTCTTAGGAGAATTGGTAAGGAGACAAAATATTTTCTCAGTAGGCAGAATAGCTGATTAAGTGGGAAATGTCATCTCATGACCACAATGGATAACCAAGTGTTATGCTTATTAAAATAGATGTTCTGGCGTCTAAAAAATGCGGTACAATGTCTTCTTCTGAATTCAGATTGTTTTCTCCCTAGTCACTTTTCAATTGTAAGTATCTATTATAAATAAGTTAGTTTTAAATAAGCTATTTCTAAAAGCCCAGAGAAGTATATTTTTCACATTTCTTTTTATTTGCTGTGGTAAAAAAAGAAACCTCTGTCTCAGTCACCATGATTATTAAGTCATTTCTCCCCAGGTTTCCAGGGACCCTCTGCTAACTAATTTCCATTTTCAGTTGCTGATGACTATGTTCATTCAACTAGAGTGATGGAGTTTCTTTCCATTGGTTTTAAAATAGGGTATTTTATGGAAAGTTTCTGCATATCACCGTTGAAGGTGCAGTATGCCATTTGTTTTTGTTAAAAGTTTTATTCAGGTCATACATGACTGAAGACGCCTGATGGTGAGTTCAGTCCTGAATTTCTTGAGTTTATTGCTGGAGAAATGCAGTCTTCAGGTATCACAGAGTGGAAGGAAAAATATTTATTATGAATAATTATTGTTTCTCTATAACAAATGCTTTGACCAAGGTACTTTATAATATTATTCCCACTTCCCAGATGAAAAAACTGAGGACCAAATAGGTGAAGCATATTTGCTTGGGTATAGAATGGCCTAAAGAGGAGAACTATACAGCTTCCATTAGGAAATGAAGACACCAGGCTTTAACCTCACATCTGTCTGACATAAACCTAGCATGATCAGTTTCCCAGGACTTTCTATTTTAACACCGAAAGTCTTGCACTCTGCCAATCCTGGGCAAACTGGGACAGGTGATCATTTTACCAAGTCCTAGGTTCTTTCATAGTAGCGCATTGCTGGCTCAGGTTATGACTTTATGTATAGATTTGCTAAATCAAATATTTTAAAACAATGTATTTGCATGAAGTGGAAACTATTTTAAAATATTAACCAAGTTTTTCTCCCCAATGTTTGCCTGTCTTAGCATTAGTCAGATAGGCCATTCAATGCTCATTTTTTTTCCAAGATAGAGTGTTCAACACAGAATGAGTTGTTTCTTTGTCTCTTTTAAGTTTAGTTCCTCAGGGAAATGGGAAAGTCTATAATAAGGACAATAAATTTGGTGGCATACATGATGATATATAAATAAGTATTTACAGCACTGAAAATGATGACGATGATGATAGCTAAAATATTTTGGACACTTGCTATATGGCAGATACTTTTCTCAGTGTTTGACAAATGTTGTCTTACAATTTTTATTTGAATTGTGTACTCTTAATCCTACATATGGAGAAACTGAGGCACAGAGCGACTGAGTAAAGTTTTCATCTTCACATATACTATGGCAGATCCAGCATTCAACCTTAGGTAATATGGCTCCAGACCCTGTGCTTTAAGCATTGTGCTCTGCTGAATCAAGAATAACATTGGTTGTAGACAAAAAGGGTCAATTAGAGAGGAAGGGATGAGGAATTAGATTCCAGTAGTTCCTTGAGAAGTGGCTCAATATCTACTCAATCTTTAAGGGACTGAGCTTTGGGTAGAACAGATAAGAAAACCAAGATCTGTTTAGAGGCATTCTGAGAGAAGAGTGAATTTGTGTTCCAGTCCCAATTAAACCCAAGAGAGGGCAAGATCCCAAAGTAGCAATCACCTGTGATTAGTCTAAGAGTCATTCCTGAGATAACAGGGATCAATTAGGCTTTGCTTCATTTGTACATAACAAAAACCCAAAATAATGGAAGCTCAAATAAATAAGAGAATTTTTTGTTCTTCTTGTTCAAGAAGTCTATTTACGGTAATTCCGTGATTATCAGGTGACACGTTTCTTTACCATGTTTTTATTTTCTCCATGTGATTTCTCCATGAGCCATTCATATTTAAAAGCAGGAAGGGGATTTTTACAAAAGAGCAAAAGAACATTCCCCCTGTCAAAGTCCCACCCAACTTCCATTTACACCTCAATTGGCCAGGATTTAGTTACACTGCTACATTTGGTTGCAAGGATGCAAAAAATATATAGTGTTTTATTAGGCATATAGCTACTCTTAAATAAAATAAAAGTTTGTTTGTTTTTTAACCAACGTAAGGAGAGAATGGATAGTGTGTATGAACTGACGGTTTCAGCCAGTGGACCCATATGGTAGCAGTGGGAAAACCTGTGATACAGGGAGTCTAGTCACCGGTTGAGCATGCACCTCTGACTCAGGGGATCATGGTTCGATTAGTTCAGTTCCGGTCAGGCCACATGCCTAGGTTGTGGGCTCAATCCCTGTTGGGGTGAGTGTAGGAGGCACTCTCTCCTCATTGATGTTTCTAGCTATCTCTTCCTCTCCTTTCCTCTCTCTGAAATCGATAAAAACATATAAAAAATTTTTTAAAGTTACATTTATTTCACATTTAAAATTGTAGACTGAGATTTGTAAAAATTACATGTGTAAGTGAGAATAGGGATACACCATTACATGCTAGTAACAAGATTATGCTTAGAGTCAAATGAATGTTTATGGTAACCTTTGATGCCATTTGATTATATCCCAACCCCTTCAGACCTAGTGAGTGCCATGGTAAGTAATTTGGCATGTAAATAAGCAATTTCATTGGGAATTATAATGAATATTTTGAATTCAACTATGTTCATTTGCTGGGGCTACCATGACAAAGTTTCACAGACTGGATGGGTTACACAACAGAAATTTATTTTCTCACAGTTCTGAAGACTAGAAGTCTGAGCTTAAGGTGTTGGCAAGATTGGTTTCTTCTGAGACCTTTCTCTTTAACTTTTAGATTCCCCCCACCAATGTCTTCACATAGTCTTCCTTCTGTTCATGTCTGTGTTCTAAATCCCTTCTTTTTATAAAGACACCAATCATATTGAAATAGGGCCAATCTAATGACTCCACTTTAACTTGATAACCTTTTAAAAGGCCCTATCTCCAAGTATGCTAACTTTCCAAGGTTCTGGGGGTTAGAATTTTAACATATGAATTTGAGAGGATACAACTCAGTTCTTAACACCAACTTTGCACCAAAATGATCCTGTGCTTATTATATTATTGGGTGCACTTTAGGGTGATGGAAAGTCCCAGGCTCCTCATTATCATCAAGGACTCCTGACTGAGCAGCGCCTATGTGCCAGATCCTCTGTTTGGAGTTGTAGGATTATAGGCCCCCAGCAATGTGGGGAGCTTCTCATTAACTGAGGTTTCTGGATATTGAAATGCTGCCCAAGGCAATGTATTCTATCTGTTCTTTTATTGAATTTATCCTTCTGTAGAGTTACATAAGGGTTCAAATACTTAAATTATAAATGGTTTAAAATGGAAAGTATGTAATAAATATACATGATGTGATCGAAAGTGAGAACAAAGCATAACTATTAAACTCCCTTGTAATTCAGCCTAGTTTATGGTATTTAATAGCTGTATAACCCTGGTTACTCATGTTAAATTTTATCTTTAAAATGGAGATAATAATTATTTATAAAGCTTTGTTAATAACAAGCCATATGACAAGAGCAGTTTTTAAGCTCTAATCATACTATGCAGTAATTATGCTGGGAATCTATATTAATATTAATTATATATTGAGATTTTTATGAAGAGAAACTCCCTCCGTTATCTCCATGCATGTTCATTTTACTCATGAAAGGCCCCCCATACATCAGAGACTTCTGTACAGCTCTTTCTGATATTACTGTTGTCCGGCGTGGCAGGATTGAAGAGCCCAAGGATGACATCCCGGTAGAGTCTACAGTGCTCACCAATTTCTTTGTACAAGATTCTCTTTGTCTAGTTGACTTTGAGGAAAAAGTACAAGAGAGACTTTCCTTTGACATACATATCCACCAAGTGAATGTGGTGAATTACATACTCTGCACACATATGCTACTTCTGCTCACCAATCCTGGGTTAAAGCAAGTCACAGGGTCATGCTTAACTCCTACTATATGCCTGCAAGAGAGATTTCCTATCACTTCATAATTCATTTAATCCCTTCCACATGATGAAAGGCTGCTATGTATCAAAAAATGGTCTATGCACTGAGGATATAGGAGTGAATAGATTGTCCTTCATAAACTGTATGTTCTAATGCTTATATAGTATGTCATGGGTATGCACCTGGTGGGTAATATCAAAGCAAGAAGGGTAGATGGAGATGGTCTGGAATGGAGTGACTGCAACTGTATACAGGCTGCTCAGGGCAGGTTTCACTGAAAACATAACATTTTAATAAATATATGAAGTAGTTAAGAGGGTAGCCAAGTTATGCAGAAGACTATTAGACAAGCATGCTAGGCAGAGAGAACAGAATGTGCAAAACCCTCAGGCAGGAGCATGCCTGAAATTCTTGCAGAATGCTAAGGTAAATAAGACTGAAGGAGAGGGGGAAAGGGGGGCCAATGGGAGGAAATACATATCATATGGAGCCTGGAGAGCATTAGAAAGACTATGATTACGACTGAGATAAGAACCCTCTAGCTGTTTTGAGGACAGGGTGATGTGATCAAATTAACATTTTTAAGGACTCAAGATTTGGGGAGAGGGCAGGGCAGAAACAGAGAGACCAGTTAGAGAAGGGATGTGGGCATGGAAAAGGGTAATAGTTTGGAAGTGGTAAGCAGTTGAATTCTGAATCTGTTTTGAACATAACCCCAGAAAGATTTTTTTTATCAGGTTAGCTTTCAAAAAAGATTTTGAATCTTTGTATAAAAAAGTAAAGGCTAAAAAAGTGCACTACTTAACCATGAGAAAATTTAGATGGTGTGGACAGGGTTCTCCCTGACAGACATGAAGACAGTCTAAATGCTTATTTCCTCCTTCAGGTCGTCACTTGTTTGTACGCTCATCTGATCATGGACTTCTATTTTAATCATTACATTGCTAAACTTCTCGCCCAACTAAACAGAGAATATGAGGGGCAGAAGCTATAATTTCTTCTCTACTCTCTTTCACTGTCTAGAATGTTGCTTAGAACAGTGTGTGCTCAGTAGAAGACATCATCTGATGAGAGTACCAAGAGTGGCATTAGAGGGGAAAAGATGTCCCACAGCTGCTTCTTGGATCATTGGGAAATAGGATAGAATGCTTCACTTACTGCCCCCTGTGCCTTTTCCCGATGGTGGTATTATTTTAACTGTTTTACATACTACTGGTTTTGAGCTCTATGTCCTTTAATATTATTTTTAGATTAGCTGCTATCATCCACTTTTTTATGCATAACTCATGGCTAGACCTTTACAGGGGTACAAAACAAAGAGCTTAAAAACTGTCCTGGATCTGAACAAGTGAAAACAGACGCATTACTATTTCAAGCATCGTAGCACACCATTTTTCTTGAGTGACGTACCTTACATTCTAGGTTACATACCAGTACACATACTAGTACAAGGTAACTCATTTTTTCATAGACCTCTGTGGTAGACCTATTTACTTAGAGACTACAGTAGACACTATAGTTACAAATACAAATAATCCAGATGCTAACAAAGTAATTCCAAGTGTGGTCTATGTTAGCAAACTGAATGCAAGAGCCCTATAGGAATTGAAATTGTGGCTCAGGAAGGAAAGAGTGAAAATTCGTGCAGTGCTTATACCAACGTATGAGAGAATGTCTAAACCAGGGATTGGCAAACTATGCCTTATGGACCAGCTCCATGTTTTTGTAAACACATTTTTATTGGAACAATTCTCTGTCCAATCTTTTAAGTTTTACCTATGGGTACTTTTCTACTACAATGGCAAAGCTGAGCTATTGTGATAGAAACCATTAAGTTTTGCAGACCTGACATATTTATTATCTGGACCTTTAATAAAAAGTTTGCTGACCTCTGGTCTATAAAATGACCAATAACAACCACAGGAATACCTATAACTTTAAAGTGTCATGTGCATTAAAAAGGATTCTTATTGGTTTCATCACACAGGGTTGGCATTGGCAACAAAATGTTTAGCTGATTGGCCCATGAAAGCAAGTCCGACAAATAAGGGCATTTTCTATGCTGGCCTGAAGGAGAGCATTAGTTCTGATGGATTGTTTTTATACAAGGCCAAAAGAGCCTTTCTCAGCATGTGCCAGTTGGTCCATCTCTCATTCAAAATAGTGAGCAAATCAGCGCAGAAGCTATCTCCAGACCCAAGTGTTGATTTATTGACTTTGGCAAGTCTTGAGCTCAGGTTTACCTTGTCATGAAAATAAAGCTATTGAAATAGAAGTTGGATCAAATTGACAAGCACTAAGAACTATAGCTGAACTGGCCCGAGTACATTTTTATTTATAGGATTCGGCATGGAGTATTATATTGGCATTTAATGAAGGCCAAAAATGTTCCCAAACTGAGTAACAGCCCAGAACAGAATAGCGAATTGACCAGCAGTTGTCTACTCGTGAGGGTTTTATGTAGAATGCAGTATGAATGGTGTGCCTTGGAGCTGGTGATGCAGTGACACAGTGACTATTGTTATTGGGCAGAGAACAACCTCCTCCAAAATAATATAACTTTTGCGAACCTCCTGCCCAATTCTAGGGGTTTTAAGACATGTCAATGACCAACATGCGTCCCATTTTCAGATTCCTAAAAAGGAGTTCCTTTTATTCTTCCCACATGAGTTTTATGTTCTTACGTTGTATTTAAATTCACAATAAATGTGAACTTCTTTATTCCCTTTTAGTATTCAGCCACATTTGTTGAACACTCATCAGTGTAATGGATTTGTTATATGAGCAAGCCCAGTTACAATGAGAGAATAGGCCCATTGTACTTAAGGAGGGTACAACCTAAAAGGAAACAGGTACATTCTAAAATATTTTATAAAACACAATAAAACACATGCACACATACATGCAAAAAAAAAAAAAAAAAAAAGTGTATAAACGGTGTGGGAATGTACGATTTCCTAGCATGTTGAGCTGATTATTTGTTAAAGCTACTTAGAAGTAATTTGATGGAAGTGAGCTTTGAATGGAATTTGGAAGGAAAAGATTCATGACATTTGCAAGATACCATAGATCAGGGGTTGGTAAACTATAGTCCAAATCTGGCTGTTTTTACAAATAAAGTTTTATTGGTACACCATCATGCCCATTTGCTTTTGTCTTATTGACAGCTGTTTTCATCCTACAGTGGCCCAATGGCTCAATTGTAACTGAGTTGCAACTCGGCTGCAAACCTAAAATAATTTACCACCTGGCTGTGTAAGAAATGGATTTCTGCTCTACCATAGAACAGTAAGAAACTGGAGTGAGAGACACATACTAACAAGGAGCTCTTATATTAGTAAATTGAATGGAACATGGATATTTACATGTATTTGTCTTCCTTAGATTATTTCTGGCACAAGAATGGATGTAAATGAAAATTAATATATAAAATGATAATTACATAATTGCTGGAGCCTAGTTTTTCTTATTTTAAAAATAAGAATGATATCCCCTATGAAGAGATCTTTGAGAGAATTATATGAGGAAAGCCCTTTTCTCCATGAAACATGGCAGGTTATCACCCTGGAGGTGGCCTCTCCACTATCACTGAGTGGTAAACCTCAAGCTGCTATTTCACTGAATCAGGGTTAACTTACATAAATATTTCTAACTTTTCCAAATGTTTTAGCACCTTTTTCTGAATGAGGAACTTGATTATTTTGTGTGTGTGTGTGTGTGTGTGTGTGTGTGTGTGTGTGTGTGTGGTTTCCCCAAGATGTTACTTCTGGGCTCCTTGAGTTAGCCCAAGTGTGAACTGGAGTTTTAATCTGAATATTTCATTATAAATGTGAAAGGAAATATAGGAAATTTGGCATTAATTCAAATATGCCCTAAACCAATTTGGATTTGTTCAGCATGGAAATATCATGCTTTTATAATCTGTTAGTTTCGAAATTTAAGGAGAGAAACCTTCAAGAGAACTTCATTATCCACAAAAATATTCTAAGTACCGCCATGCTATAAAGTCCAGCTGCGAAGCTAGTCCTACCTCATGTATAATGCACCAAATACCAAACTGCAGAATGTAAAGTAATTTTAAGAATTATGGCCAAAGATGAACACATTTCTCTTTGAAGGCACTACTAAATTGAAATTCATGCAAATATGTTATCGACATTTACATTCTTACATTCTAATTCCCCCGACTCCTGTCTAGGATCTGAAATGTGCTTCATGTTTCCAAGTTCTTTCACATTATTGGTTTTATTCCATAATCTGGTTTGGTTGAGAGGGTAAAAGTAGTTATTCCCTTTTGCTCTGATAAAAAAAGTAAGGTTCAATGAGTTAAGGGACTATTCCAGATACACATCAGAATTACCACTAATTCTCAGGTCTTTGGCAATAATTCTAAGGTTCTTGGGGAGAGAAATTTTACATTGTGTAAAAATTTTGGATAGATAGATAGAGGACTTCATATATAAAGCAATATATATGTACAGAGAAAGAGAGCAGAAAAAGAGTTAGTTATGGAAATAACATTCACTTTCTGTTATGCTAATGGTTATTGCTCAGTATATTCTTTCAAAAGGAATTTTATGGATTGTGCTTCTTGTCTGCAATCACAGGAGATGTAGGATCCGATGCTTATGTTGAGAAGGATGTTACATGTTCCTCAGTTCATAAAATCTTCAAGTGTAGAAAATAGAGGAGCCTGGTAAATCTCTCCAGAGACCCATAGGGAGTGTCACAAGCCATAAAATTATTTATGCATTATATACAGTGCGCGATCATCATCTCTTGGCAAGAGGACACAAGTTAAGCACCTTCCATATGCAGCAGGGAAAACCCCTTCGGCAAGGAAGTCTACGCCTTGGCATGCACAAATTATAGCAGCTTTCGTTTGTGTCAAAAAGAACACTCACCGTGCTTAATGAGAGACATTGGATTAATGCTGGGTATTCACAGCAGAGAAGGAATGTTCAGGTGCCTGGAAAAACAAGGCACCTGGAGGGGACAGAGAAGGTCACTTACTCACATTGAAAAGTCAGTTACTTCCATGGCTGCAGATAGAGTCTCCAGTATACCTATGGGTGTGTGTGTGTGTGTATGTGTGTGTGTGTGTGTGTGTGTGTGTGTGTGTGTTAAAAACACACATATATTTTGGGTACTTGTACTGCCACTGTTTAATGTATAAAGTTAGGAGATCAACACTCTCTTGCAACAGATGACTCATCAGTCCTTCAACTAGTCTAAGTGGTCTTTTCCTTCCTCTCAGGAAGGAAGGCTTGGGAATATGGTTGTGATTGGATGTATCTCCGGAACCCCCACTTTGTGTGCCTGTTTGAGTGTTCTTCTCACTAATTTTTATACAGTGACTCTGCAGTGCTTGAAAATAGCAACTAAGGTGAAGCAAATGACAAACCATCAATTTCTTGTTCAAAGGTATTCCCATTTTAGAAACTCAGGGAATATAGAAGATGCTCTTATCGTAGTAAGAGAACATTTATGAAAGCATCTATTAAAGGGGAATTTTATGGTCAAATTCCAAAACTGACTTAAAGATATATTCATGTCCTGAAAAATCCATTTCTTTGCCCAGCCTTCCATGATGCCTATAATTTACATGCTGAACATCACCATACCTTTAGATTTTAGCAGTTTTTAAGAATGTCTCTGACAGTATGTGTCTCCTACAAAGTTGAGACACAAAGAGTTGTGTCTTTGGCATGTTGCTGTGGACACTGTTGGATAAATTGGTATATATAAAGAGTTTGTCTACTAGAGGAAAATGTACAGGGCAGGTACATTTTGATTGATAGCAAGGAGGATGCACACTCATTTAGTCAAGAGTTTCCTGTTTCTCTATTGAAGATGATTTATTAATTTTTCACTGTGGAGGTTGAATATCCATAGGGACACTAATTGCTAATCTTGGATCTGGTGACAGCAATGGCATCATATGAGGCATCACGATGCACAAAGCACAGAGGTGTCTAAGTTAAGGGAAGGAAACTTGAGAGTCATGAACAGAAAATCCTGTCAATCAAAGTCAAGTCTGTCCTATCTCACCTTTCCTCCCGGTCACTGCCTACATCACTGGGATAGCCCAAGTGGCAGAGAAGACTGCTGGATGCCTTGAGACAACTGTCAGGGTCAAGGGCACCCAGTGTCACACTGTTGCCTGCCCAAATATGCACCCCAGGGCTTCTTTCACAGTGGCTGCCTGATATGGTCCTCCAACACCCCCTAGGGTTCTAGGTTGCAGACCCTGAGCCAGGGTCTTCATATTAAATTAACCAATAATATGAATGTTAAAAAAAAAAAGATGTGGAACGATCTTACAGACCATTAAAGCAAGTATAAAGGTCCTGCAGGTCACATTCTTCTAAATGTCAAAGTCAAGATCTCAAGATCCTTACAATGGCCTACACAATTCTCTCTGACTCCCTAAGACCCCTCTGAGCTCACTTCTCTTTCCACTTACCACAGAATAAGCTCTGTGAAATCAGAATATAGGGAGTTCACAATACTTAGAATAGTGCCTGGCAAAGAGTAGGCACTCAGAACATATTTCTTTGATGCAGTACATGAACAATCAATGTGTTTAACTGTTCCATAACCTGTCTGAGCCTCAGATTCCTCATTCATGAAGGGGAGACCCACACTACCCATCTTTTAGAGAAGCAGAGAGAATTTAAAAAATACACAGAAAGCATCTGGCAGAGTGCTTGTGCTCAATGCATTTTTCTTTTCTTCCTGTCCTCTTTTATTCTTATAGATGAATAATCATGGTTAATATTTATTGTACTCTTATAAAGTGCTGGATGCTGAGCCCTTTATAAGTATTATTTTATTGAATTTTCTAAACACCGTGAGCTAGAAACTATTATTTTTCCTGTTTTATAGATGAGGGTTAGAAAGGTTAAGTTATTTTTCCAAGATGACACAGTCAGTTAGCAGTCAAACCAGGATGGAAATTAAATTTACCTGCCACCATAATCCCACTTATGGTATAGTGTCATGGCAAAGTGTGGGATTCAAGCACACCACGGATAGATGACTAATGCATTGTCCATGCTCAACAGCTGAAGTATGAAGGTGTCCCTTACTAGTGGACATCATAGTTCTTTTACATATTTGTTTGTTTTGCTTGCTTTAACCTGAGGAAAGCTTAAATAGCCTGGCTAACTTGACATGTTTGTCCAGACCATCCTCATAAAATTTCATCCCTGATTCTAAAGGATTGATGTGAAGGTCTTCATAATATATAAAATAGATTTATTATCTATCATCAATTACTTACTTGCAAGGAACTATAATATAAAATTATGTTTATACATATTATGTTGTTATAGCATACTTTTGAATCCTCAAACCAACTCTATTATATAGGCATCAATTATCTCTATTTTACCAACAAGGTCATTGGAGAGGTTAGAATATTTACCCAAAGCCCCATAACTAGTAAGTGGCAAAGCCCTTAAGAAATTATGGAATCTAAATTTCACCAGTTGATTTTCATAGGAGTTAACATAACTCAAGATCCTAATTCACTCTAACTCTAATGCCTGTGCTCTTAACCATTATATTAAACTATAAAGGGCCATATAGATATGAGGATTTATTATGCCTTTTCTTATACCATTATTCCACATGGAAGTTTCTACTCTGCAATGCCTTCATAAGAACTTTAAGTTTCTGTCTACAGAATCCATCTTCACAATCAATTATTCAAGGAGTTGAGTTGATAGTCGCTCTCTCACAAGTATCCAAAAACAAAAGCCAAAAATGACTTTGGCTTAATGACTCAAATACTCATCAAGTGTCTATCTGACCACTTTGGCTGAATGGAGAGGCCTCTAGCTGTGGAGTAAGAGGCAGTTTCAATAAAGCATGTAAAATGGGCTGCCCAAAACCAAAGGTTGATAATCTTCCCAAAGTGGTGTGCCAAGGCTCTGACTTCCTCCTGGGCAGAGGGGAAGGTTACAGGCTCTCCTCTCATTGCTGATGTCTTCAGTTGCCAAGGATGCATGCCTGCCAGGTGCTGAATCAACCTCTGGTTGAGACTCGACATGGAAGACACTTTGGGGGAGTAAATTAGGCATCTGGAAATCCAGCATTCATTTTGTTAAGCTGCTCAAAAATAAGTCAGCAGAGCTTCAGCATCCCATACGCTGCTTATGTGATCAGTCAGCTGCACCTCACAGCCAATGTTATCCTTCTCTTAAAAAACTTTCCTTCTTGCTTCTCCTACATGATCATTTGCTGTCACAATCTCCAAAGGAATTACTCAGTGCCATTATTCCCATTCTCTTCCATGCTGAGCATTGATGCCAGCTGCATTCTCTGAGTTTAGAAGAATTTAAATTCAGTATGAGCTTAGTATGACTCCAAAACTCATTCATCAATATATATTTTAGCCTTATAATACACGTCACCTTTATGGGATGCGTCCACATGCATAGACACCCAAATCTCTCTCTCTCTCTCTCTCTCACACACACACACACACACACACACATATGCACAAAAATTTCTATATTGTGCCTCATAGCCCCACCATGGGATAGTATTACTGCTTCAGGGTGCACCAACAGCAAGATGAAAGACAGGATAAAATGCCATAAAACTATAAGCCACCAGATTCATGGCAGCATCCAAAGGTTTGACAGGAGGGCATCATTAATTTTTGAGAAGATTCCCAGCTTTTTGGCAGGAATTCTGCCCACAGCTTTCCAATTAGCCTGTTTTAGGGCTGGAGAGAAGCTAGTTTCTCAATTGTAAGGTCCTTATCTGACTGAAATCTTATCCTTCCAGATAAATTACAAAGGAATTTGCACAACTTTACCCAGACCCTGACTTAGTCACAAGATTAATATGAAAACAGGGCCTTCCCTCCAGCCTTTTTCGAGTTCTTCTGAAAGTTTTCTTCATTACATTTCCCAAATGCTCTGTTTTGCTAATGGAGCACTGGATGGTATTCTTACCAGGATGTGTGGGATGGGAATTTCAACTAAACCTTCTCAGAAGTAGGATCTAGATTGGCCATTGCATGAGGCATTGGGAGTGAATCACTTACCATGACACATACTTCTTAATTTCTGCTTGCTATGAGTTGAAATAAAATTAATATTCCTTGAGCTAAACAGAGCTAAGCCTTAACTTAATAAAATAAATAAATAAATAAATAAATAAACCTTGGCAGTCTCTTCAGGCTTATGATTTGTGCCCTTTGGGAAAATCCCCAACCATCAATAGGGAATTTTTCAGGGGATATTATATTGTTTGGAAATAGTTTAAATCTATGTCTGAGTCTCTGCAAGACACTCATTTGAGATAGTTTGTGGCTTAAGGATGTCCTTGATTTATTGTTGCATGAAAGGCACCTCAGATGTCTCCCATTAAAGAGGACTTTGTTCTACTTAATATGATTTTCACTTCCAACCTGTTTAGTAAAAACCTATGGGCTGACACTTTAGTTATTCTAAATTTGCAATGTGTTGGTAGAAAACATTATTTTCCTGGTAATATTTATGATTTAATTTGAACATCAGACACAACAGCATATTCTGCACTATCACTAAGTGTGCGCATGTGCGCACACACACGCACATTTCTTGAGGTGCCCATAATAGCAAGTATCTATCATTCTATTATTATCAGCCCTAAAACATGTGTACTGTGCTTTGTCATTGAGATGTTGCATCAAATAACTCATCTAATTTTCCAATTAACCTTGAGTGTAGGGAAAACAGTTGTTACTTATAAAAACATATAAAAACCCAGAAATGTATGGAGTTTATATTATCTTATTATGTTCTACCAATGTCTCATCATTAAGAAAAATGTTATAGAAATATAATTTTTTTTTCACATAAGAAAACAAGGTGCCTCATGGAGGTAGTAAGCAAGCCAAAATACAAATGTCTCAAGACATGGACTAGTTAGACTCTCTCTAGTTGGGCTCTCTCTCCAGGTACAAAATTTTAGGAGGTGAAAAACGCCATACACACAACCCTCAGTAATCAAGATAACTAACATTTTAAGATCATATTTAAAAATCAAAATTACAGTTTAGCCACTATGGAAAACAGTATGGAGGTCCCTCAAAAAAATTAAAGATAGAACTATGAATCAGCAACCCCACTTCTGGGTATATATCCAAAATACTTAAAATCAGGATCTCGTAGGATATCTGCACTCCTATGTTCACTGCAGTGTTATTAACAGTAGCCAAGTCATGGAAATGATGTCAGAAAAAATACTGTATGATATCACATGTATGTAAAATCTAAGGGAGCCCAACTTGTAGAAACAGAGTAAAGTGGTGGTTACCAGGGGCTGGGGTGGGAGAAATGGGGGGATATTGGTCAAAGAATACAAACTTTCAGTTTTAGAGTGATCAGGTCCCAGGAGTCTGGTGTACAGCATGGTGATTATAGTTAGTAATACTGTAGTATATACTTGCAAGTTGCTAAGAGAGTAGATCTTTAATGTTTTCACCACAAAAAAGAAATAGTCATATGTGACCAGATGAAGGTATGAGCTAATGTTCTGGGGGTAATCTTTATGCAATACACAAATGTATCAAACCAACAAGTCATACACCTTAAACTTACATAATGCTATAATGTCATTTATTTCTCAATATAATGTCAATTATGTCTCAGTAAAGCTTAAAAATTTATTTGAAAATCAAAAAATCAAAACTAATGCAAAAAATACATAATGAAGAAAATAT
This sequence comes from Miniopterus natalensis, assembly GCF_054644295.1. Taxonomy (NCBI): domain Eukaryota; kingdom Metazoa; phylum Chordata; class Mammalia; order Chiroptera; family Miniopteridae; genus Miniopterus; species Miniopterus natalensis. The sequence goes on along the minus strand of NC_142081.1, from coordinate 189,694,913 downwards.
CAAAATTTTAAATCAAGAAAGCATTAAAATTACTTATTTTTCTTGAATCCTGCATCTCTTAATAGACCAATGGGAAACAATTACTTATATTATTTGTGTCATAATATTTTTGGCCTTCATGTTGCACAAATTTTGAAGTGTTAAATCACTTTAATGCGTGATTCCTTCTCTCCACCTACATGGTAAATTATGAGAGGTCAGGAACTCTGGTGTCCTTTTCTATGGTGGTAGGTTATTGATCACTGAGGACTATTTAGAATTTAAAACCACATTTGGACAAAGAGAAAAGCACCTCTCTTCTTAAGAGGTTATTTACTGAAATGAAAAAGTCATAGAGGCAGCAGAGCATGGAGATAAGAGCAGTGGTTTGCTTATAGTTCTACCTGTGTGACCTCAAGCAACTTACTTAACTTCTCTGGTTCTCCATTTTCTTACCTGTGATATGATCATTTTAATATTTACCTTGGCTGATTAAGGATTAAATGAGACAACCAATGACAAATGCTCAACCTATTGCAGATGGCGAGGGAATTTTTATTCCTTCCTACTAAGCATCTTTTCCATCACATCTTTGGATAATTTAAACATTCGGCTGCAAGGTTCCAACCAAGTAGGTGATCATTCTTATCTATAGAGCATCTTTGTCATATGTATGCTTAAGTGCTAGCTCTTCCTCCCCACCTTTCCTGACTTTGGGCTACATTCCTTCACTGGCCGTCTAACCTGGGGCATACACCAGATGGCAGTGTCCCATTGAGGACAGGATCCTCCTGGCCTTTCAGCTCGCTGACCAAGTGACCGTTTGCTTTGCTATATCTCTATGGGTGTTACAGGTCAAGAGCATTAGCCTTGATGCCTAGCTGACATTCAATGTAAAAATAAACACTGGAAAATCTCTGTGCACATTCTATTCCCCTTCATCTGCAAAGCATTTCATTCACAAGGTCAACTGGAAGAGGTACATATGTAATATTGAAGTAAACATACATTTCAAATAGTTTCTTGGCCAATATTTACATTCTGTGCACTTTAATCAGTATAGAACAATCTCTGTCTGTATTTTACACACACTGCTAGGCACCAAGGAGATAGGCATGAGCGATGCAGTGAACTTCTCTTTAGTAGAAGAGACAGAGTTTTATGCGACAAATAATAGCACAATGATCATTGTTAACGCTATTTAACACCGATGACTTAACGAGTTTTTATTTCTTATGAATCTGTCTTGGAGTTAATGTATTTCATGGATCTTACCATGTACACTTGCTTTCAGCCAAGAGATCTCAAATCTCATGGTTGTGTAACATTTTTTGTTTGAAAATATGATGAACATTTCCATCTTGCTACAATCCATCATGTGTGTGATTTGGGAGGCTTTTATCATATGCACCTTTCAATACTGAGAAAGATATACCCAATCATTTCTTCTACCTCTGTTAATTTATCCTACAAATATTTGTTACAGGGTGCCAGGTACTGGACTTGGGGAAATGTAAACATGAATGAACCATACAGCTCTTAGGTTACAATTTGAGGCTCAGCCAGGCAAGTGCGCTGCAAGTATATGAGTTTGTCTGTGTGTTTTTATGTACACATGCACTGTTTAGTTGCTGCTACATCTGTTTTTGATGTAGGCAAGGTCTTTGAACTGACACTGTTATTTACACGAGCGGTGTGTTCATTTGTGAGCATGCGTGGATGCGTGTGTTGTCCTTTGGCGTGTGATTGTGACTGCTGAAATTAAAGCCCACTTCTCTCTGTAGTCCTCACAAACACACACACCACCTAGGATTGCCAGACTGCAAACATAACGGGTCAGTTTCTCCTGGTCACATTTTATTCCAGTTTCTCCTGTTCACTCCTTTCCTGCCTCTGACCTGAGTCACCCTGCCTCTGACCAGGAGCAGTCACACACCCTCCTGTGCCCTCTAAGGACTCACAGGAATCTGATTTTCCTACAGACCCGCCAGCTGCGGCCTCGGGAATCTGATCCACTCTTGGATCATTCACAGGCTCAGCAGTGGCATTTCAGAGTAGGCGCCACTCAGATCCCTGCCTCACTTGTGCCCCAATATGCACAAGGACACCACTGATGGCATTTCAGAGACCAGCTCTGGCCCTGGGGAGGCTTGCCCTCCCCAGGAATCTTGCTGCCAACACCAATGGAGACCCAGCAAGGAGGCAGCCATTGGCTTGCTTGGCCAAGTGGTGCCCCAGAGGTGCCTATTAGCTGTATATGGCTACAGATCAAAGTTCAAATTCAGCTGGATAATTATCTGAGATTTAGATGAAAGGGGGTTTCTAAGCCCTCTTTTCTCCTTTCTCAAAGTGTTGATAGGATACTATCCACTCTATACAAGAGGAAAGACATGGAATATTCTCCAAATGCCTGACTTATCTGGGGCAGATTGGAACTGCCATCTGCTTTATTTGGCTGTTGGTGCTTTGCGAAGCACTGTAGTGGCTCTCTCTTCCTATAACTCACAATGCCTAAGACTGAGCCTGGGCATCTGCATTTAAAAAAACACCCTGTATCATGTTTTTCTGATACAGCCAAAATGAAAACCTTAATGAAAATGCTTGATGCTTCCTCCTAATATGATGCACTGTGATTCTATTATTTCCAGACTACAAAAAGGTCAGTGTATCATGCAAGGTCAGAAAGAAGATCGGAGCAGGGCTCAGGTTAGAACTTGAGTCTCCTAACACCTAGGGGACTCCTCTCTCTGCATCCTGCAGGAGCCCAGCACGTGCTTCAGGATGACGACTGAACTACGCATGGAAAAGGCAGATGGGCACTTGCGAAGCCTCCGCAGAGTGCCAAAAATGAGCAGAGCCATTGTTCAAAGCTTCAGGAGAACAGATGAAAAGAGAGCCTTGACCTCTGGAAATGAGATGATAAAGCAATACAAATTTCTCACAATAAAGGGAGGTAGGAAAAGATGAAGGACGGGGTGGTAGGCCCTCTGTTGAACCAGGTTATGAGTATTGTGAGGAGCAGATATGTTCAGTCTGAAAGGCAAGTCATGGGACCAGCCACTGGCTAAAAAGAGCAGGCTCTGAGGAAGAAAGACAGCCCAGGAAGGGAAGGGAAGGATGAGCCAAGGGGAGAGGGTAGGGCAGGTACAGGTGTCCTGAAGATGGCCGTGAATTCCAGCAGGACCCATCCAGGTCACCCATTGCTCCCATCCTGAAAAATATACCTCCGATCACTGTAGAGATGGGATAAGGCGAAAGAGAGTAAACACAATGACTACTATTACTGAGCATGCGTCCTGTGCTGGGGCAGGTGTCTTCCTAGCACATTCTTTGGGGGTAGGGGGAATCATTTATTGAGGAAACAGTGAAGACAGTACTCTGGGGCCCTCACTTGCCCAGGCCCTGTTCGTGGTCCTAGAAGCAGCCCCAGAAATGTATTCATACAGTTACACGTTTTACAAAATTTATAAGTAGAATATTTTTCTATTGTTATTCATAGAGAATTAAGCCCTAGGGCCCACACAATCTGTGTCCACCTTGGTGCCATAGGTATTAATGGTGATTCTGGCACTGATGCTGCTACTAACCAGCTGTGCCATTTAGACAGATGGTTTTCTGAGCCTCACTATTATGTGTAAAGTGGAGTCATCTGTGCCACTCAACTTTATAGAGTAACTCAGGGGATTGAATTACATCACAGTGGATGGGGGAGCCCTAAGAAGTGTAAGTCACTGTTTTATCTAATGATTCCAGAAACTGTACAAATCTATGGAAAGAAATGTTTAGTTTCAAATACAAAATGATATTAATAATGGAGTTGTTAATATCATGTGAAGACCCACTCAGCTGTGCACTTGGGTGGGCCAGTCTAGCTTTGGAATTGAACATTTACAGACAAAAAGCCTTTAGTACTAATTTACCTAAAAGCAACCAGGCCTCAAGTGTCCCCCCCCCCCCAAATAGTGACCTTCTCCACTTCAAAAGCTACTTTACCACCTCCTTGTGTACCAGAAGGAGCCCACACAGAAAAATTAGGAATGGAAGACTCTCTTCCATGTGCTTTGCAATAATTGGCGTGGCCCAGGACCAATGGGGAGTCACTGCCTACAAAGCTACTCTCAAGGCTTCAAGACCCTTTCGCACGTGTGGAGAAGTTAATGCGAATGTCTCAGCCTCGCTCAGCAGAAGGAACTTCATCTCATCTCCAATGTGCTGCTCTGAATATGCAGAAACACTACAAAGGAAACTTCTTCCACAGCACAAACATCAGTGCACAGCTGTTTCCGTTGGCCCAGGTCCCGAGGATTCCTTTCTCCAGCCTGTACAATGTTCATCTTTGGAGGAAAGGGGCAGTTGTTTAACTGGTAAGCTCTCATTTTCCCTTGGCTTTTGCTTTTCTCTTAGTAAGTCCCGCGGCCCTCCCCCAATAGAACACCCTGCACACCTGTGCTGAGGGAAGACGTGAGGAGGGCACTGCAAAAAAGGAGGTAAGCAAATAAAGCACAAAACCCAAGACGCACCCAGTGCCCACGATGCAGCAGATACTTCAGACGTATCATCTCATTCAATCCTCGCTAGCAGAGTGAGAGAGAGGTATTATAATCCCGATTTTGCAGAAAAGAAGTTGGAGTCTCAGGGACAGGAAGTAGCTTTCCCAAGGTCAATGAGGAGTGAGACCTTGGTCTTCTAGAATTCAAATCTAATGCACTTTCTCCTCTACTCTGCCACCTCCTTTAAGGCAAAGAAAGAAACAGAAAAAGGGCTATTTTTCCCCCCCCAATTACTAATTGGATTTCCCCAAGTGGAATGCAATGCAGGCAGACTGCCTGGCTACTTCTTAGCTTGTTTTTATTCCACGTAACCGTATGGCTGCAGCTTTGAATTCCCGGCGTGGCCATAGCGTGCACTGCTGGTTCCATGCCAATCCCCAGGGTCCTAGGGAAGCAAGTGACTCACGGGCTTTGAGAGGTGCCAGATGGGGCCTGTCAGTCAGGGTTCATTGTCAAGAGTTTCTGCTCCAGACCAGGAAGGACTCCTCAGCTGCCACAGAGCAGCAGTATTGCCAACTGTGCCTCCACACGCAGCTCCATGCATGGGGCTCCACGAACCCCTTGTCAGCAATGAAGTGGCAATGTGTGAGGCACTGTGAGGGACCCACATAGTTGCCAGGCATGCCAGCTGTACTGGAATGTTTTGAGTAGTTGGGGTTTATGAGTCATCATCTCAGAGAGTGTGGTGATTTTCTGTGAATCAGGCCATAGCAAACTCATCCTGTCTTAAAGGGCAGTGCCAGGGTACTCATCTCCCTTTGAGTTGTGTGGATTTGGGAAATGCTAAGTGAATATTTGGTGGTTACCTGTACAAAACTAGATTCTTCTCCTCTGCTCTTGTTTACCCATTCATTCATGTAATAAATACTTATCGAGCAACTACTATAATCCATGAACTACACTAGGAACATGGAAAACCAAAATGCATGAAATAAATAAAGCATAACTTGTGCTCCCAGTAATTTAAAATTCAGACAGGTAGACTGGCATACAGACAAATATGAGTGGTAAGTGTTCTGTGTACTATAACAAAAGTATACTTAGGACTTAAACACGAATGTGTCCAATGGGTTTTGGGAGGTGAAGGACAGGAGTATTCAGAAAAACCTCATGGAGGAGGCCTTCCTTGCAAGACAGCATTTTCAGCAGGAAGAATAAAGGCTGTTGAATTAGGTCAACATGAAATTAAATTCTAGTCTTGCTAACATTGAGCTATGTAATCATGACCTTGATTTCACCTTTCTGTGTCTCATTTGTAAAGTGAAGGTAAAACCAGCTATACCCACCTCAGAGAGTTGTGAACGTTGAATGAGATTCATGTTAGATAATTCAAAGAGAAATTTTTATAGTTGGGTGTAATTCATTATTTTTCCGGGAAGAGAGTCCCTCTGAGTCAGATGGGTGATTTTCCAAGTCACACTGTCTGAACTTTGGTATGTGAATGTTTCTTCTTACCCATCTAAGATGAGCCAAGAGCAGAGAACCTTGACCTGAGAGATTAGAAATGTGAGCTAACAAAGGAAAGACCTTAGCTACACCCAGGCACATGTGGTGGATATCAATGCTTTTTGTCCCCTTGGGAAATGATGATGTAGTTTATAACATAAAAGAATGCCTTAGCCTTTACCTCATGCCACCCTTCTGGAACAATGAGAGTGTCTGATGTTCATATTCATATATGGAGGCAAATAGATGTGACATTCTACAATATATTTTTTTTCAAACTAGTCAAGTTTCTTTTATATTTGGGGATCTGAGGCAGATTAATAGATATATCAATTAGTCTATGAAATATAGCAGTGGTTATTATTACTGCATCAGTCAGGATTCTATACTGCAAGAAAAAAAAAGATGACAGGCTTATTAAGAGAAGAGTTTATTAAAAAGACACTGGGTAGGCCAAAGAATCACTGGGCAACCTAGATAACCATGCTAGATGCTGATGTTGTAAGAACTACTCTGATGAGAAAAACAAAGAAACTACTAGTGCCACAAATGAAACTTAGGGGCCACTGACCTCTTTGAACCTGACATATAACTTGAATTTGCTGCAAGTACCTTCAGCAACAATGCCTCTTCCTTGTCAGGAATTCAAAATATGGTCATTGCTTTGCAGCATTATGTACAATAGCCAAGATATAAAAGCAACCTAGGTGCCCACTGATAGATGAATGGATGAAGAAGAAGTGGTGCATACACATAATGGAATATTACTTAGCCATAAAAAAGAATGAAATCTTGCCATCTGCGACAGCATGGATGGGTGTAGAGGGTATTAAGCTAAGTGAAATAAGTCAGTCAAAGAAAGACAAATACCATATGATTTCACTTATATGTGGAATCTAAAGAACAAAATAAACAAACAAAATAGAAACAGATTCATAGATACAGAGAATATTTCGATGGTTGCCAGATGGGAGGGGGGTCGGGGGATGATTGAAAAGGAGAACGGATTGATATACAAATTGTCAATTATAAAAACAGTCATGAGGATGTGAAATACAGCACAGGGAATATAGTCAATAATATTGTAATAACTATTTATGGTGTCAGATGGGTACTAAACTTACTGAGGTGATCACTTACTTCATAAGTTATATAGATAACTAATCATTATGTAGTACACCTGAAAATAATATACTATTATATGTCAACTGTAATTGAAACATTTAAAAAATATATAGTCATTGCTATTGCCATCACTATTAGAGAGAAAAGGACTTCATCCCTGCCTTTCTGTATCACCAGGACTTTAAGTCCCCTGGTAGAGTCATGCACTAGCTATAAGAAAAATTGGGTAGCTTTGGCCTTTTATTGTGAGAAAGTAGAATCTATAATATAAAAAATTTCCAAACTTAAAAAGAATGTGGAAAACATGCCATGGGCCCACAAATAGGACAAATACGCACTATAATAATTATTAATGTCACCATCATTATTGCTGCCCTTAGTGATTCAATTAGCATTATTGATGCACTAACAAGATGAGGTGTTTTGTGGAAGCATCAGTAGGAAGAAAGGCCGGTACACTTGCCCTTAGCTTTCCTTTGGGAATAATAAGACATATACCCCAAAGATACAAAATCTGATTATGTTAAAGAAAAGTTGGATATAAGTGTGAATATTAGAAAGGGCTTCATTTTGCAATTCAGGAAAAACAAAATCTTAAAAGACACATAAGAGTTGGTTAGGAATTCTTTTCTTGTCCAAGAAGTTAGAGCAGTGGTCCTCAAACTTTAGAGTGCATCAAGACCACCTGGAGAACTTTCAAAAACAGACAGCTAAGCCCCACCCCCAGAGTTAGTGGGGAGGGGCGGGGGCAAGAATTAGCATCTGTAGCCGTTTCCAGACCATAGTCTGAGAACTACATTCTGGAAACCACTGAGTTAGAGAAACCTTCAGGACTAGAGGTGAGGAAGAATGAATAAGCTAGTGAGATTCTGCAGAAAAGGAGACTACTGCACGTAGACGAGAACTTGTGTGAGAAAAACATCAGGAAGGAGGTTGGGAAAGTAAATTTAGACCAAGCCTTCAGACGTGGATTCGACTAGAATGTCCTGCTGAGGATGCCCAGAGCTACTGTTGTAGGCAGGAGAAATTGCTAAAAGCCTCCAAATAACTCGTCATAGAGATACTGCTATCCTGGATATTTTGCCCAGTGCTGGGAATAACAGAAATAAATTTGATGTTTCCTCAATAAGATAAATCATTCGGTTGTTTTCAAGAGAAGGGAAGAGCAATCCAAGTGTGGCCTTGTGTGGTAACATCCAAAAGGAGAGTGAAGAGCCGAATTAATGACATTTCAGAGAAAAATCCGTAAGATGCCTAAATAGAGACCACTGTCCTTATTGCTAGCTTGCCGTGTGAGATCGGGCACACTGTGTACCTCTGGGGTTTTCTATTTCACCGGCTGGAAACACATGCTCTCTAAGGATCTGACTGTCTGTGATGGTGCATGAGCCTGTGATTAGATAGAAGGCCGAAGAAGAGAGGCAATTCACCGGTGATTTCACTATAAAGCTGGAGAACTGGAGGACTCATGAATCTAGTGACAAAAACAACGTCAGCATTTTTCATCTCAACTGGAAAATCCGATGACCTTGCCTCAAAGTGGAACAACAACAACAAAAGAACTAATGCATCAGAAGGCCTTTGTTTAAAAAGTTGCATTCAATTTTGGAGGTTAAGAATAGGTAATGTACTGGGAGGCAACAGATATGCATATAGATGAATCCTAATTTAATGCAAACCTGTTAGTTTATTTATGTTATTAGTATGATACCCTAGAGGATATAAACCAATTAAAAACCCATTTCAATTATTAATTGGGTCCCCTAATTGAAGGGACATAATAAATTAATTAAAATGTCCTCAGCTCAATTCACTAAGGAAAATACCTAAGTCAGGAAATGGATTGGATGAACAGATCCGAATTAAACTGTTAAACTGGACCCTACCCAACTCCATATAGAAAAAGTAGCCAGATCCACAGCAGGAGGTGTTTGAATGAGAAGAGCAGGAGAGATAGAGAGATGGACCTCCCACTTGGTTCTGTGGACCAGTGTCATGGACATGCCCATTAAACACTGCAAGCCTCAGTTTACTTAAATATAATGTGAACTCATGAACCAAATAATTTAAAATGTTCCTCTTTTGTTCTGACCATCATGACTCACAGTGAATTCAAGAGCCAAAAATGTCAGTCTTCAAACTCCCAGTGATAAGAAGTCATTAACGGAGCATTTACGGAGACTCTCTAAGCCTAATCTGGGCACACAGTCCAAGGGTATGAACATGAGAAGACACAGGTCTTGCTCCCAGGCGGCTCACTATCTCAGGATGTCAGAAACGGGTGCTAAATATACACAGAAAAGGGGTGATTGAAAATATGTGCTAACCGGACCTCAGCTCAGCTCTGCAGATATCCATTAGTTCTGTTTCCGCAATTAAAAATGGGACTGATGAGATCTCAGGGGCTGAGTGTGCTTATTAAATGAGATAGATGTAAAGATTATAGCTCCGCAGGGTAGATGGTAGGTACTCAATATAAGCGTGTTTACTCTCCCACTTCCTTTCTCGGTAAATAAAGATGTCTTGGCACTCACTCCACGGAGGTCTTTGGAGGGTGTCATATGGCTGAAGAAAAGTGTTCTTTCCTGTAGCTTTGTGCTGAAGTATTAGCCAGCGGTGAAGAGAGTATAAAACACGTGGTTTTATTGGTCAGTTTTTAATAGATTAAATTAGAAGCTCTTGTATAAGAGAAAAATAATTGTTTCCTAAAGGCATTGTTTCCGTTTGGACCGCACTGTCAGTGACGGCTCCACTTGCTTGAGAGCACTTGATATTTTCAGGTGTTGCAGTGTTACAAATAAATGATTTGAATGAGTGGTTCTCTGATTTCTAATAAAGCTGAGAATATTTTCATATGATTTTGAGTCCATTTGTGTTTTCCTCTTCTAAAATGGTTGTTCACATGTTTTGCCCAGTTTTATATTGGATTGTTTGTCTTTTTCTTATTGATGTAAAGAAATTGTTTACGAATTTTGTATATTAACCCTTTTGTGGTTTTCTGTATTACAAATGTTTCAAGATTCTTCTTTATAATCTCTGTATGATGTCTTTTAAGAAAGAGATCTTAGCTTTAATTTAGCTTTTCTTTTATGGTTTAAGCTTTTTTATCTTGTTTAAGAAACTCTTTTTCAAGTCTAAAGTCACAAAGACCTTATTCTATCTTTTCTTTGTAAAGTCGGACTTCCATATTTAAATTGGTGATCTATCTGGCATTCTGTTTTGTATATGGTGTTAGGTAAAGATCCACTTGTCTTTTTCTTGTATTTTTTAAAATTATTGTTTTTTTAAATCCTCACTTGAGGATATTTCCATTGCTTTTTAGAAAGAATGGAAGTTCGAGATGAGAGAGAGATGTTAAACAGACACATTGGTTGCCTCTAGCTCACTCCCTGATCAGGGGGCCTGGGGACCAGAGATCAAACATGCAACCAAGGTACATGCCCTTGACCAGAATTGAACTGGGACCCTTCAGTCCCTGGTCTGATGCTCTAACCACTGAGCAAACCAGCCAAGGCCTCTTGTATTTTTTTTAAACAAGCATCTTTTGTCACTGATAATATAATAGATGTACTGTCATGTGTTAGGTTTGTGCACATGTGTGGTTAAGCTTTTCACCTCTCTGTCCCATAAAATATTGTCTTAATGTTTATACAGGGTGGGGCAAAAGTAGGTTTGCAGTTGTGAGTATGTGAAAGAGTTCATTTTTGTATTATTATTTATTAATTATTTTATTATTTTCCATAGGAACAACTGTAAATCTATTTTTGCTCTACCCTGTATATTGATATTAAATTTTTAATATCTGGAACAACATGAGTCCTCCTTTGCTTCTTCTTTAGAACTATCTTGGCTGTTTATTAGGGTTCTTTAATCTATCATTTATACTATTCTATACCCAGTTTGTCAATAATTCTATGAAATAATTTTTAGAACTACCCATTAATCTCTGGATCATTTGGGAAGGAGTTACCTTCCAAATATTACATGTTTTCACTCATGAACATCACATTTATGTCTATTATTTTTATGTTTCATTTTCTATTTTTCTGTAAACTCTTATAATTTTCTCATTTAAAATCTTGTGCATATTTTATTTTGCTCCTAGGTAACTTCTTGTGTATACATTTGTTTTTATTGAAAATAGTACTGATATATACCAATAAAATATAATTTTATCTACTGAATTGAGTGTGTGTATGGATATTATATCTGTGTATTAATATTACATCTGGAAAATTGAATTGGTATATACAAAATAGTTGAAATTTCAATATTGGTATTTTATCAGATAACAATGCTAAATTTTATTTATACCAATAATTTGTTCTAATATTCTTTGATTCCTTTTATCAGGTTAAAGAGGCATATTTTTATTCCTAGTTTGCTGAGAATTTTTTGTATATAGATATAAAAATAATTGTTGAATTCTATCACAAATTTTTTAGGCTTCTATTGAAATGATTATGTGACTTTTCCCTATCTACTAATGTGGATAATTACATTGTAGGTTTTCTAATTCTGAATCAAATTTGGATTCTTACAAGCAGAGTGGTTTTACGGAGTACCTTTCTTATACATTGCTGGATTGGGGGTGGCTGTTTAGTCTTTTCCATTTAGACTCATAAGTAAGACTGGCCTGTAATTTTCTTTTCTCAAGCTGTCTTCCTCTAGATTTGGTATCAGGTTTACAGAAGGCTCATAAAGTGACTTGGATTTTTTTCCTATTATTTTATGTCTTGAAATACTTTGTATAAGGTTGGATTATCTGCTCATTGAGTTTTTGATTGAATTCACATAGAAAGCATTTGGATTTATTGTTTTCTTTCTGAGAAATGTTTTAACTACTTCTCATTCTTTAATAGTTACTGTATAACCCAGATTTTCTATTTCTTCAGCAGCAGTTTGTTATCATTTCTCTGTCTTTTAGTTGATAATATTATTTGGTTATCATTTCAGTCTCAAATGCATCCTGAGTTATGTTGTCATTATATATATATGTGTGTGTGTGTGTGTATATATACATATATACATATACACATATACATATATACATATACACACACACACATACACATATATACATATACACACACACACATATACATATATGTGTATATTCATTAACCTTTTTCAATAAGCTATGTTTTGTGGATTTATTGAATAAATGCATGTGAGTGCATTTTTCCTGTTTCATCCCTTCTGCCATAATCTGTATTATTTGCCTTATTATTCTGTCTTTGAGTTTATTCTTTCTCTTTTTCTAAATTAGGATAAATGCTCAATGTGTTCACTTTCAAGTTTTCATCTTTTCTAATTTTAAATAATTTTAATTATTTAAAAACTAGATATTGTTCTCTAATTACTGTGAAATATAGCCACTTCCAACACAATTAGATGCACAGTATTTTCACTGTTGTTTTAAGTATGTTTGAATTTCCATTATGATTTATCATCTGATGCTGATTTTTTCAAAAGCATATTTTTAAAATTATATTTTAAATTTTCTAGCAATAGAAAAGCTTTGAGTTATATGCTTTGTTTTTATTTCTAGCTTATTTCATTTGATCAAAGATTGTGTTTCAAATGAATCTAATTTTTAAAAATTACTTGGACCTTGCTTTTCAGCTAAATCATGCAATTCCTGTGAATTTTATTTTGATTTCAAAGATACATTACTAGGAATTATAAATGTAAAATTGTTATACCTTCTTCAGAAGTGAAAATTGTTCTGTATTGATTCTACTTATGTCTAGTAAAGCTTCTCTACTTAAAATTATTTCACCTTATATTAATATTGCTATATATTTTATGACTACATTTGGGTTCATAATTTTTACTTCATTGACTTACAGTTGTGTTGCCTCTTTTTGGACTGTTTACTGTGTTTATTTTAATAGAACTACCAGAAATATTTTTTTAACCTAGTAAAAAAAATCATTGACTTTTACTGATGGATTAGTTCATTAACTATGATTGTGATAACCCGCATATTTTGCTTTATTTCTATGATGTTATTTTGTATTTTAATTTTTTCTCATCTATTCTAAATTTACTATGTCCACCATTTTCTTTTCTTTTAATGATTGATTTTTGGTGGAATATTTCCCCCCAAATTTGTTTTTCCTTTTAAAGTTATACACTTTATATTCTGTATATTCTTTAATGTTCAGCCCTTGAAATTTTTAACAATATAAGCAATTTAAAATAACTCAGTGTGTTGCCCTGCAGGGCGTGGCTCAGCGGTTGAGCATCGACCTAGGATCCAGGCGATCGGGGTTCGATTCCCGGTCAGGGCACATGCCTGGGTTGCAGGCTTGATCAATGACTTTCTCATCATTGATGTTTCTATCTCTGTCTCTTTCCCTCTCCTTTCCTCTCTCTGAAATCAATAAATATATATTTAAAAAAATAATAATAACTCAGTGTGTCAACTCTAATGGCTGCTTCCCAACTGATATGCTTTGGGTGGGGTTTCCATATTATATAGATGTATTTTTTAAGTCTCTTGATGTTTTAAAGATCTTTGGTTTGTCTTTGATGTACTGCAGTTTGGGGAAAACAATATGTGTATCTATGGTTGGATTGCTTTTCATTTATCTTGAAACTAAAGATTGCTGATTTTCATCCATTCAAGAAAAATTTTAGGTACTATCTCTTTGGTTTGAGTCTTTGACCCATTTCCTCTATATTCTGCTTCTGATATTCTAAGTAGAAGTAATTCTTTTAAAAAATATATCTTTATCTTTCTATGCTGTTATGTTATTTATTTGGTGATTTTCCAGTTCTCTGAAAATTCTTTAACATTTGCCCAATCTTATATAATAAACTAATTTACCCTGTTTTACAGATTTGATTCCCCAGTCCTGTTTTGTCTTGTCTTCATTCGTGGTAATTTTTGCCATGTGAAAATATTTTCATATAGTTGAATTTGTCATTAATTTCTTTTATGGTGTTAAGATGTTTTCTCTTAAAATAAATTACATACTCCATATTTATATAATAAAATTTCTCCTGTTTTTAGAAATTTATTTTATATATTTGAACCACCTAGATTGCAATTTGGAAGAAAGAAAAATATATTTTGAAAATATAAATGCCTTTACTGAATTAAGTAAATTGCAAGTTCCTTCAGGGAAGTAATTTGTTTTACTACCATGATACATACAGAACTAACCTTAGTAGCTAACGAACAGTACTTACTTAATATAGTTTTAAAATAAGTTTATAAAAACAAAGTGAATGCACAAACTAAGTTACCTCACAATTTCTGTCTTCAGAAGTTCTATGTCAAGGTAATACAGGTTAAACTAAATAAAATCATATATAACCATCAATTTTGTGTTAGCAATGTGGCATCCATGTTTATATACTTTAATATATAATTTATGTATTATTTGATTATGCTCTTTATAAATACTTTTAATAATTATAATGCTTAACTATAATTTTAATAACTTCATTCACATTCTTTATCATATTTAATTAAACTAGTTCTTTTATGTTTGCCATTTAAGTTGTTTCCAATTGTTTTCGTTATGATAGACTATACTTCAAAAACACATTTGTGTAGCTAGAAATGTGCTTCTCCTATGGCACGACTAGTGTTGACATTAGAAGCCTTGTACTCATCAAGGTATGAGTTGAAAGCTAACTTTACTCCCTACTTACCAGAAAATTCATTAATGTCTCTGCGCTTCCTAGACCTAGATCACAAGGTTTTCATTGGGATTAAATTTCAAAAATATGCTGTAAATTTTACCCAGTGTAGGCTCAACTAATGTTAATTGACCCTACCCTTAGACTTCCTTCTTGTAATAAATACACAAAGTAGAATTTAGCCAAAGAGTGTGAACATCTAATGGCTCCTGCTAAGTATTGAACTAATAGCAACTGCCTGAGTCAATGACTCATAGCACATTTAGCCTTAGAATAGTATAGCAAAAATGAGCATGGCTCACACCACATAAATAACACAATCTGGGAATAATGTACCCCTGATTTACAGATGAGGAAGTGAGGTCCAGAGAAGTTAAGTGACTTTCTAAAATCACACAGCTGATAAATGTCAGAAAAGTGGCAGGTTTGAATCCAGACAAACTCCAAAGATTGCATATTTAATATTATGATGCCTGAAACTTTTATAAAGGTCTCTCTGACACTGATTACTTTTTATATTATGAAGAAAAAACCCATTTTAACTAGGTTTCTTCATTTAAAATTGCACAAGATTTAAGGCCAGCCTCTTTTTGTGCTCCAGTCCCTTTCCACTTAGTTATGCTGTGTTTCAGTGTCATGCCTTTCACAAATGCAGATGCCTTGAAGCTTCTGTGAGAGTTAGACTAATTCTGCATGCTTCTCTGTCCTCAACATCCCCCAGAGTGGATAATCAGTACACATTCACTGCCCGATGTTTAGACAGCCTCAATGCTTCATTTCCCTGGGAAAGAGTCTCCTTCTAATAAACCATAGGGAACTAAAAGTTGTCATAGAAAACAAAACCAAAAGTGAAAAATGCATCTAAAGGTTGTGTTAGACACATTATGAAGACTAGACAAGTCAGAATTCTTTAACAATTTTAGTGAAAAGAAGCCCACTGCGTTTTTCTAGTGGTCTGAGAAAAGGAGAGACTATTGATGCCAGATCTTCCTGTCTAGTCATCTTGCCAATCTTAGATGCGGGTGGGTAATAACCAACCAACTTGGACATCTACCCGGTAACGCTTTACCACTGCGCAGTGTGTCTCAAACCGCCTCAGAACCCTACCTGGTCTACATTACCGCCACGGCATGCCTGGCATGGTAAATGTTTGTATTATTGTTTCAGATTTGAGAGATTATGGAAAGAGTTAACTCTAAATCATGAGGCAGCAGGAAATATGGAAAGAAAAATAAAACCAGCTGTGACGATGGAATTTGCCACCAACAGGCTGAATCAGCTGAGGCTGCTTTGCTGATATCTGGAACTTCAGTAAGAGGTGCCAGGTAACGCCCTTCATCTCACAGGGATGTTGTAAAGACAAGTGTGATAATACGTTATCATGTGCCCTGGAATAGGCACTTAGCAAACCGCGCTGTCCCCCTGATTAAAAGATTATTCATCCCTTCTGTAGCCATCTGGGTTTTGAGAGTTTCCAATTTCTGAAAATATAAATTGAGATATGCTTAAAGGTATGAATATATATATATACACATATATATATACCTTTAAGCATTATATATATATATATATATATAATATACTGCTTAAGCATTATATATATTATATATATATATTGCTTGCTCTGCAGGTCAACAATTATATATTATACTGCAGCCACTGTGATTAAACCTATAAAATCATATTAATATATACATAAAAATTAACAAATAAAACCTTAAATAAGTCAATTACAGTTATCATGTTGAATTTTAAAATAAAAGAAACATCCTTGAGATTCAGTTAGAAAAATTTTTTCTTGTAATTTCATTTTTATATTTGGGGAAAATGTTTTCTCCATTGAATAATCTAGCTTTTAATGTACCTAAATAATACAGCCATCACTTAAAAAGTAAATTTAATAAGGGTCATACAATTTTCCTCAAATCTGCCAAGTGGATGACAAGTGTAAAGAATGATCTAATATACCATTATGTGTCAGTGAATTTATTATTGTCATTGAGAATATATTGATATACACCTGATGTTGATCTACAACCAGAGCATGTATTGTGGGAGCTTCATGGTTTATTTGTAGTGCCCCCTCCAAGATAGGCTGCATTTGTGCCCACAATGTATAAGACAGTTAAATGCTGAGACATGGTTTTTATTTCTGAAAACCAATTCACTGAATCATCTAAATTGGTTTGAAGTACACAGATCTGCATATGTTTCCTTTTATCTAATGTAAGTGCTGCCAGACTCTCAATGCCATACCCCTTATCCCCCTGACTTACATTCCGTTTATATCAAATATCCAGAATGAGAAATGCTATAGAGACAGAAAATAGATTCATGGTTTCCCAAGGCTGGAGAGGTATAGGAGTGGGGTTCTTGGGTGTGATAACTAAAGGCTGTGGGTTTTTTGGGGGGTGATGAAATGTTCTAAAATTGATTACAGTGATGGTTACACAACACTGAATATACTAAAATCACTGAATTGTACATTTTCTATGGATGAGTCATATGGTATGTGAATTATAATTCAATAAAGCTATTATAAAAATAAACTAGAATTTTTCAAAAGAGCTAAGAGGACAGATGAGGCTGCCTGAGTTGCATCAGCAGTGCTGTGACAAGGTTCACTGACATCTTAGTTCATTGCCTCTTGACTGAGGGATGGAGGGCAAAACAGACTTGAAGGCAACGCAATATCAAGGCAAAAAAAAAAAAAAAGCAACTATTTAATGATGCCAAAATATTTATCACAATTTTTCTGCTTAACGAGATCTATTAATATGATTCAAACATGAGAGACAGTGAACAGTTAAGACTAAAATCCTTCTGTCAGACCCGGTAAGTTGTCACATTTGATGTGCAAAAGCTTTGTATGTAACTTTAATTATTTTCAAATGAATTATCAAGAACAATCTAGAGATAGGACTTTGTTCCCAGGACAGTGGGCACTTCCATCCTGATAGGGTAGAGTCACATCATAGACATATTCAACTCAATGGAATATCAACATACATATTTGGATGAAAGAGAGGGAAGGAAAGAGAAGGAAAAGAAACAGAGAAGAGAAATAGCCATTTAATTAATAATAATTAATAATTAATAAATCATATTCAAGCTGTACAGCCGTTTGATATGCAGACACCCGAGAACTATCCTAAACTCAGAGTGCACCTTCTGCCAGGGTCTTGGTTCCCGTGTGCACCTCAGAACCTGATTATCTTATTCCATTACATTTGCTTAAAGAATCCCATTTTGGGGGATCAACACAGACTTTATAAAGGAGACAACTCCTTTATTTGCTGTTCACCTGAATGAAGAGGGAATGGTTCTAATGTTAGAGGAAACACTGACTTTGCTCAACTTGGTTGGTGAAGATCTTCTGCCTAGCACTTACCTGAGGCAGTCTCATGGATAATTCAATAAAACACCTTTTTCTTCTTGTTCGTGCTCTGACCTTAGACTCTAACCCTCATGTAAGTGGCACTTTTCATTTTACTTCCTGGTGTGCTCAGTTGATACGAATTTTTTTTGCAGATGATGGTAGCCCAATGACAGCTCATAAATGAGAAAATGCTGTGAGAAGCCACCAGAATGTCAGATGCAGAGCAATGTGCAGAAAATAAAAAAATAAAAAAAGCTTGGAGCAAAAGAGAAAGAGTTTAAGAGGAAAAAAAGTGCAATGAGTGGAAAGCATTAGAAGGGAACCAGAAATAAAAATGGAGACACAAAGTGAATTTTATAGGTTTTCTGGTGCCCTTGGCTCATGTAGGAAATAGAATTGTTTAAAATATACACTTATTTGTGTCTATGGTTGTACTTTAATGCTTTAACTTGCAGTACTCAAGTTGATCTGAGGTTTGAAATACTAGTCTCTCATTAAGCTAATTGTACTCTCAACACTTAAAAATAATTAAAAGGTTTCATAAGTTCTCCCAAGTTGAATAACTATTTGACTAAAGGAAGTTGTTTGGTTTTACTTTAATTTTGGCTTCTTTTAAGTTATATTGGAAACAATACTTCACTTAGAAATAGAAAGAGGAGAAAATATGCTGGATTGGATACCATCATAAAGAAAGGAAGAAATCAGAAGATCTTATAATTTTTTATTCTGAGAATTTTATTTACTATACAGTGGTCACCTAAACAACATAAACTGAGGATATACTGCTTGACTGGATCCACTAATGCATGGGTATCACTTCCCACTAGTGAGCTTTTTGAAATAACAAATGCTTATTTTGAAGACTGATGTGACTCCTTGCCCATTAACCAAAAGCTAATTGAGAAGGAAGTAGGTTTTCAGAAACAGGCTAGGTAGAGTTGAGAAATAGAAGAAAAATAAATTACATCTTTTCTTTACCCTAAGAATTTTCGTTATTGTTTGGGGAAACCAAAATGAAGGTAGAAGAAACAGAAAATAGAATATCACTATGACATTACTGCACTATGACAACTCTGACATGCAGGACTTCAGAAATGGGAGATCTAAAGGTAGGCTCTAAGAGTCAAGATCAACTTTATAAAAAAAAAGGTGGGATTTTAATTGGGCCCGGAAGAATGGGCAGAACTTGGGTGAGCCTAGGATGGAAGCCAGGGACTTTTCAGATAGAGGAAAATGGCTCAACAAAAGTCATAAAACAGAATTATTATAGATAGTGCTTGGAGACAGTGGGAAAGGGAAAGCGAGACTGGCTCAAATGGTGGGCCTTAGGTGTGGGGGGACCAATAAACACTCTGAGCTGTTCCATTTCGTGGTACGCTAGCAAACTACCATAGCTAAACCCCCCTTTCATATTCAAATAAGATAATGCTACCCCATCTTTTCTCCACTTCCTGAGCATTCCTGCACATTTATGTGCCTGACATTCCTGCCTTCTTCTTACTTCTGGATCTCCTTGCATGTCTTTGCTTTAAAAATTCTTATTTATTTCTGCATCTCCTGAATTTTGTAGGTACTACAAAAGACGCAGCCCCTTGACCTTCTCTCCTGGAAGAACCATTAATTTCAAGGTGGTTTAGAATATAACATATACAAACTAAATAATAGAGGAACTATACAGAGGTCCTGGGCTGGTGGTGCGTTATATCAGAATGGAAAACAACGTAAGATTATTGGTCTACTGTTATTTTTTTTTTCATTACCCCAAGAAATTTCTCATGAATATCCTTCCTGCTCAGAATCCAGAAGGCTGTAATTTCCTGATGTTTCTGTATGAGTGTGTATATAAAATGTGTATATTTCTATCTTCTCTAGTTCTAGAAGACACCATCACCACTCCGCCTTCGAAACAAGCAGGTACAAAAGCAAAATTCTGACCCTTGATAATGCAGAGTCATTTTGCCTTTCTTTCTCTACAGCCACCCTGGACTGGTCTTGGGGCCTGATTTTGCATAACCTGAAAATCCCATCAGTAAGTCTTTCCAAACAAAGGAAGGTCTATTCCAGAGATGACTTCTGCTGTTCTAGAATGCAGAAAACAGAAGCAACCATTTCTTTTATTTAGTGATTTTTTTTCCTGCCTGTTACATATTATTGAGGATTGATTACCTCAACAAATCACTCAGGTTCAGGAAGAGGTAAAAGAAACAAGACTTTAGGATGACAAAGCCCATTTGAAGCTTGCTCTGGGAAGTGCTTGGTTAATACTTGGAGAAAACCTTGGCTTCCCCTCCCCCCCTTTTTTTGTCTTTCCATCATATTCAACAAAAAAACTCCACCGAATTAAGAAAAAAAATCACTCCATGAAAACAGGCAATAGCACTCAAAATGCAGAGTGGGGGAACCGGCTATGGAGATAGCATAGCTCTATTATTTTCAAAAATATTTTGCCCTTCACTGGTGACCCTTTGCATCTGTTGCCTATGGTGCTGAGCCAGGGACATTAGGAGAGTCAATGCGGATAATGTAACAGACTCCAGTTCCCTAATGGGAGAGAAGCCCTCGTTTATGCTGGTGTAAGTGTGCATTCTAAAGACATACAAAACCATTTGGATTTTCTGTAGCTTTCAGATTTCCCTGAAAATCACCAAATTACAGTCTTAAACTGTGTAATTAGTCTGTCTTTAGGAAGAGTGTTTATGGCAGTTTTTTTTTGTTGTTTTGTTTTATTTTTTCTGAAAAAGGAAGTCTGTGTGAGTAAATGGTTTGATTTGTCCTTTACTGGTCTCTGGTAAGAGCATTCGACTGTGAGGTTGGCTTGACAGAAACTGCAAGGAAGTTTCCTGTTAATGCAGCTGCAAGATTAGGACTTGGATCTAAATCCAAGAGCACAATATATTGAACTGCCAGAAGGCACCATACCTGGTAGGGTCAAAGGCCCAAATAAATCCCGGGCTGCCAAGTCCATCTGCCCCTCTCTTTGTCACATGGATAAAATCTAAGCAAGATGAACCTTGCTGGCAGCCTTGATCGATGGACCTGGAGCACACATATCACAATCTGTTATCAGTAGATAGAAGTGGTTTTGGGTCAAAGCCAACCTCCAAGGGGAGGTCCTGAGATTCACATGCTGATGTTAATTTTTATGTCAGTGACCAGTTGACAGCTATGCCCTTTTCTTCTTCCCAGGTCCTGAATCACAAAACCCACTAGAGACAGCCCTGTGGTCAAGAATGAGCTTGGCATAAAAGCTCTGACCACCTGTTATTCTCAGGGTCTAGCCAAGGAAGCAAGATGTGGGGGAAAAATAAATGTCGCCTGCATAAAAAGACCTTTCCTTACATGGGACCTTTGCTCTCCTCCACCAGCAGTGCGACTGCCGTCAGCCTGCTTTGTCCATTTGTTGAAGTAGAATATTAACTACTCTTCTTTACTGTCCTGAAGAGTCCCTCTAGTTGGTGATGTCTGTGTGTCTCAGTGACTTGACTATGGCTGAAAAGGTTTTGCTCTGGAGAGGAAAGCACCTCCTTCCATTCCGGTTAACCAGCTTGGCCTGTCTGTCTCTTGGTGCACATGACCCCACGATAGATGCATGTGTAAATTCCAACAGCATGTCTTTTATGAGTTGCATGCTGTTCCCCAGCTTTTTTTTTATAGCATCCTCCTGTTTGCAATGAAACAAGTGTATTGGATTTTATGCAGTTATAAAACCCCACATGGGACCAACTTTGTATGTAGCTGAAGACTTCATCCCACTGTTTTTCCTCCTCCCCACTGCCATGAGCTTTGCCTCCCCATTCCGTTTCCTTCTTTCTTTCTCTGGTCTTGAGACCTCTTATTCAAAACATTCTGGAGACTTTTACTTCTTCTCTCCATTTATTGCTTGCTTTTATGAACTCAATGCCTAGGAGTCAGTAGTTCCTTTCAACTATGAAGGAGCATGCTGATGAAGGTGAGTAATGACAACATCTGTCTTTTCTAAACAGATGTTGTGATGATCCCTGGTTACACACTCAGCATGATGGTCAGTACAAGCCAACATTCAGCCTCACAGGAAGGATCCCCTGGATTTCTTGGGTCCAAGACATATATTTGATAATCTAAACTATAAGCTACTCTTGATGGTAAGCCTCATTTCTGTATAAAATCTATAAGAACACAACAGTGCTAATCCACCATCCGCTGAAAAATTCAACTTAGTTATGAATATCATATTATAAATTATGTAGCATATGAAGCTACTGCCCACATTGTAAAATTTGTTAAAAAAAATGTGCATACATTCTGAATTGTCTTGAGGTAAGTTTGTTTATAAAATAAGCCCAGATAAACATTTCACTATATTACATGCTATCCTTATTAACACTACTCAAATATTCCAAAAGCCTTTTTTGAGTTTAAGTTAATCCATAGTTAATCTTGACCTTCAAACGAAAACTTGGCTCTAGTGTTATTTTCAAAAGAAAACTCCAATACCAGCATGCTTCGCCAGTGCCAGAATGCTTACAACATGATCAACAAGTGGCACATATACCCTTACGGACAAGTCAAAGGATTATAATTTAGAAGGCAGGCTGGGAATGTATTATTATGGTGGATGTAATTCAAGATGCCTGGGCAACATGAGGCACAGGTCATCCTAAACTTCATACTCAGCAAAAAACAACCTTCAGAGGGAAGCCGTGCATGAGCAGAAACCTGGATGGAAGGAGGACACCAGCCTTACAAATATCTGGGGAGCAGGACAAGAGGCAGAGAAACAGCAAGTACAAAAGCCTGAATATGGGAATGTGCACAGAAATAGGAAGGAGGCCAGTGTTGCTGGAGCAGAGTCCCTTGGAGAGAAGGTAGAAAGAAATGAGGTCAGGAAAGTAGCCAAGGGCAAGATCAGATCCTCATAGAACATTAAAAGACATTTGAATTTTCTTCTAAATGTGGGAAGCACACAAAATTGAGAGCAGAGGAATAAATAATTACCAAATAAAACAATAATTATGTTCCAGTGTAATAAGTAAAAACTCTTTAAAAAGTAGGAACCCAGGAGAAAAAACACCTAATATTTCTTAGGAGGCTAAAGAAGGTAAAATTATTAGTTTTTTTATTTTGCAATACTTGGCTGAGAAGGGAGTAAAAAAGAGATGATTCAGACTGAGTCAATACTTATGTGCAGAGGCAAAAAAATGAGTAAAAGTGAGGGGGAGAAAATATTGTTACTGAGAAATAGTATGTTTGATTGAGTAGGGGAGGAAGTGGCATGAGATGAGGTTAGCATCTTAGCATCAGATCTTCAAGGTTTCTGCATGTCACCCCGAGGAATTTGGGCTTCAGCCAGTAAGCTAGGGAGCCACTGAAATATTTTAAGCAAGGAAGTGATGCAACACGATCATGGTTTTATTTTAGAATAATAAATCTGTCAGTGGTGTGAAGAATTAATTGAAGTATAGGGGAGTTTCTGAGGTCAGGACTACTGGCTGGGTAACTCAAAATAATCCATATGAGTGAGAAGAGATGAGTTAGGGTAGTAAAGAGAAGTGTGTTAGAGAGTTACTTAGGAGGTAAGGCCTCACAACTCCCTGGAAATGAGTGGTAAAGCTGAAGGCCATCAGGATAATTTCTTGGCTCTTGGTCTGAGGAATTCAGTGAATGGTGAGATCATTTCCCAAAATAGAATGGAGAATTAAGTTTGAGACCAAATACAGTTTCAGGTTTAATAAAAAGTACAACGTGTGAAATAGAGGAGATATGCGGTGAAGGAAAGACCTAGAGAATGTAAGAGGATGCAGGTACAACAGCGTAGATGCAACTGTTATCTTTGACGAAAGATGAGGATTATTAGATGGAGTGGGAAAGAGTTGAGTTAACTCAATTAAATTCCTTCTCTCTCTCTCTCTCTCTCTCTCTCTCTCTCTCTCCATACACACACACACACACAAATGAATATATGTGTATATACATATACATATGTATTTTAATGTATGTGCTTTACGTGTGTGTGATATATGCACATACATTATTTGGGAGAAGAAGCCTAATGGAACATGTATAAGCTGAAGCAGAATTAAAAGAATAAATAAGTTTTGTATAGGTGAAGGATAGTCAAAGATGATCCTGAATTGTCAAGGTTGGGTGACAAAAGTATAGCATCATCACTGGAAGACACTGCGTAATAATTTGGGCACTAGCCTGTTGGTAGGAGGGGAGCAATAATTAATTTCATTTTGGACACATTCAGTTTAAGATGATGGTAAGAAACCAAAGCTGTATATCTACCATAAAACTGAAATTGCATATTGGAGTATAAATGGGAGGTCTGAGCAAAAAAGATAAATTTTCAAAAATTGGGGGTTGAAACTATGGGTTATTAGTGGCAAAAAGACAAAATGGTGAAAGAGGCACCCTTGGACAATGCCCTCCATAGTCAGGAAGGAGAAAGAATCACAGTAGATGTTTAGTTGTTTAGAAAGTCAAGACTCACACCACACCAAAGGGTCTAATATTGGTTCTAACCCAATATTTTACTTAAGAAGGAAAAACTCCCTTAAGAGGCAGGAGTTTTACACCTAAATAATTCCTTAGCAAGAACTGATAAAAGCAGGATGGACAATGCCCGCTCATGGGATATTGTGGTCAGGATACCACTAGAAAGGTTCATGTAGGACAATAAAAATGCAAAATGGATGTGGAGAGATTTTGAACAGACTGAATGAAAAAGACAGTAAGTCCTACAGACTGAGGCTGTCAACATTGCAAAGGCTGGATTTTAAAAAAAACAAAGCAAGAAAATGACATTCTCTGGGAGAAGGTGCACTGTGTAGATATGGATGTCTACCCTGAAACAGATTGGGCAAATTGGCAGAAATTAACCTTTTGCTCGGAGGTTTGTCTGACAAGAGTTTAACTTTACAGATTGTGCATTCCAGAAAAAAAGACAACTAACCAGTATGTAGTCATTCTGGGATCCTAACACCCAGATTTTCTCCATCTACCATCCTTACACCAGTGCCACTGACTGTTTGCTACAGTCTCTGGCAACACACGTCTGAGATCATGGACATGATTTTTGCCTGGGATAAGTGCCCTTGGGGAAGACGACTGGCTCGTTTTCCAGCGTGATGGTCGGAGCCAGTGCTGTGAAAATCTCATGTGTCCCATTAATGCCCTGTAATCTTTAAAAGGTTAGACACATCAGAGCCTTGGAAATAAGTTGACACATCTTCTGAAACACTGAAGAAAGTACACAGATATTTCTGAAAGATAGTCTAGGTTACAGCTTCTGCCAAAACCTCAGTGCCACTGGCAATTGAAAATATCTCTGGCTGAGGCCATGCTGAATATGAAACTGGAAAACAAGGTTCTCTGAACTTTAAACAAACAGAGAAAGAAAATTAGGCTTTGATGTTATTATTTTGGTCTTTGACTTTAACACGCAAGGGGTTATTTTATCTGTAGTTTTATTTTTCTTTATAAATTTATTAATGAGGTGGGGTTTAAATTGAAGCCGAGGCAGTTCTGGTTTTAGTGTAGTACCTTGTACCTTTCTTATATATTTTACTATTGGAGTATCTTTTTTTTTTCCTAGATGGTGAGCAGCTGCCTAATTTTATTTTAATTAATTAATTATTTAATTAATTTGTTTATATATTGTTGCAGTACTTTAATTGTTGTCATTTGATCTGACCAATGAATTTAGAATATGCTTTGTGAAACAATATGACTGGTCAAAAATTAGGATGAGAAATAGAATGGGAAATAAATTCCCAGCTCTAGTTAAAGACTGACTCTGAATGAATTACATAGCATATAATTCTGACTCATTTTATACTTTTATGAGGACAGTCTGGAGTGCTCACAGCTGGTCCAAGGGCAAACCCCCCAAGAGTTCTGGTTGTCCCCGGAGGAACAACCTCATGGGGGTGGAGGGGTGCGGAGTAGTCCTGATGGAGGCCACACTCCACCTATGCATCAGCTGGGCGGCCACATCTTTCACTGGCTTAAAGTTGAGTTGAATGGGCAAAAAGAACAAAAAGGTGGGGAATTTTTGAAAAGAGCCCATCTCATCCACGTGTCCACTCCTGGTTTCCATAAAATGAAATGTGTAAGGAGAATAAAGTCTCCCCCCCCAAAGATATCCACATACTAATCCTCAGAACAGGTGAATACATTACTTTCTATAGCAAAAGGGGCTTTCCAGGTGATTTAACTCAGGATCTTGAGATGGGAAGATTATCCTGGATTACTCAGGTGAGCCCAATATAATTACGAGGACCCTTGTAAGTCAAAGAGGGAGACAGGAAGGCTGGAGTCAGGGTAAGAGAGAGAGATGCTGAGATGGGAGCAGAGGCTGCAGGCTGGGAGCCGGAGCCGAGGCATGCAGGTAGCTTCAAAGCAAACTCTACTGGTTTTGATTTTGATATAAAGTGTCAGTTATGGATAACTTTATGCCAAAAAATCAGGCAGTTATTCAGCATCATTCATTGTTATTTTCACTTTTATTGTACTTTAAATTAGCATATGTATTTGTCTTTTTCTGATATTAGTAATATGTTCTAATTTAGTAACAAACTGCTTGCTTGCCATAGGAAATGCCTCCTCGTTGCAGCTTTAGAATCAATTTCAATACCTGATAAGTAAATTAATTTTTATTATTCTTCCTCCTCAAACTTTGTTTTAAATAGTTATGAATGTTTTCCAAATGAACTTCACATATAGTTTTCCAAAAACAATTCTACTATGGTTTTGATTGGCAGTAAATATGTAATTCAGAATTACGTATTTTTTCATTTAATCATCTTCATGCCCTTCATTAAGCTTTGTGTTAAGCCCTCATAGGGGCGCCATACATTTCTTGTTATATTTATTTCTAGGTGCTCATGCTGTCTCTTACTATTTGAATAGGATATTTTGTTGTCAATATATTTTCTACCCGGTTAATATTGTCTTTTTCTTTTTAATATCGTACAGTGTTCACATGATGAATATGCTTATTAATTAAAATAATTGTTCAGTTGATTTCCTTTTGTTTTAGAGGTGTACGATCATAATGTGTAAAAATAATGATATTCGCTTAAATGTACAGTATTTATAACAAATTTTATGTTCGTGCTTAAGTACATTGGAAAGCCCTCTAGGCACAATATTCATCTTTGGAATGTGTTGGGGGCATGGGATCATAACAGAGTTTCTCTATATTGACTTTGATGTGACTACTCCTACTGATTTGCCTATAAACATGTTTGTTTTAGTTTTGGATAGATTATTTACAATACTTAGAATTTCTACATTTTTAATTGATGTTTTATTTTAAAACATCAGAACAAATTTTAAATTTTACTTATTACCCATTTTTAAGGGTAGTAATAGCAGACATATTAGCATGAAATCTAAAATCATTCAGCTTATCATCTGATAGCAACCTTGACACTCATAGATAACATTATTCTATGTAAGTCATTCCATTAATTTAAGCATTTCAGATTTTCCATCTGAAAGCTGTACATGATAATGTTTCTATTACGTTTATTTTTAAGAATTAGATGAGATAATGCTTGTGAAAATAGTTCTTGGTACAATGCCAGACAATGCTAAGAGCTAACTAAATATTAACTATTATTATTTACCATGATTATCACATTGTTTTTCTCCCCAGAATGGTTAATTTTACTAAGAGATATCAAATATATTTTCTAAAATTAAACAGTACCTGACTCATAGTATGCACTCAATGAATGCTAGCATTATTATTGGTAAAATTAAATTATTATTAGACTAGGGCAACAAACATTGTAATTTATTTTCCAGATATGTGAACAATTTAAAATTATACTTTGATTATTGTTTTCTAGTTTAATTACACTTTAGTCAAAACTTATTTCTTTCAGTTTTTAATCTTTTGACACTTTTATATGGAACAATATATAGTAAATACATTTGGCCCAGCACATAGTAAATTTTGACAAATGTTTTATGTTTACTTAAAAAGCAAACTATACTCTAACACATGTTAGTTTGTTTTGTTTTGTTTTTTAAATCAAAGTATATACCGAAATTCTTGAGCTCAATGACTTGTATTTTTCAATTAAGCCAAGTATATTTCTATACATTTGCTGTTATATTTTCTCTATTTGTTCTCAGTTAATGAGGTGTGTTAAATTTCCTCGATAGGCTTCGATTTTCAATGTCATGTTTTTACATATATATTTGTCCAGTTTTATATTTTTTAACTAGGTGGGTTGTTCCAGAACAATATACTATCCCCTCATTTCTTATCCCCTCATTTGTGGAAGGAGAATACTTAAAACACTTTTGTGAAGTCTCACTTTTATGTTTAAGTTCATCTCGTTTTGTACTGTTTGCAAATAATATCCATGTGTGCATATGTGTGTGTAATGTTTTACACACTCTTTATATAGTAATAGCAATGGCTATAAAAATGCTTCCACTTAATCTGTGGCTTGTCATTCTCATTAGAAACCACAATGTCTCATTTCCAGAAGTCACTAAGTGGTTAATTGAGAAAAGAATGCATTTACCTCACCATTTTGCATGCCAGTTTTCTTGGTCATCAGCTGTGTATTACTGAAATGATCATGAATGAGGCTAAATACTTCCTTTTTAAACATTACCACTTTTTCAAATATTTTGTTGTACTCATTGACTCAAATGTCTACTTTCACCTATTTATTTACTTCTTAGCACTGACCCAAGAGGAGAGAAAATCCTGAATTCACAGAGGCTAGATGAGAGAAACAGAATATAAATTAAAAATATATTAAATTATACCATATGCTATGATAAATGATGTTAAGTGAGTTGTGGACTCTCTGCAAGATTTCATCTGCTTCATTTGACATAATTTATAAAATGAATTCAGCCCTGGATGTTGACACATGAATAACTGTGCCATGTCTTGCACACTTAGAAGTGCCCTCTGAATATAAAAGAGAAAACTTGGCAAAATAAATGAACCAACATGGAATTTTCCAAAATGTAGGACATGCAGTTCAAGTGTATGGAATTAAATAATATTAAATCACAGACTGAAAAAGAATTATTTCCTTCAAACATTTCTTTTATTACTCATTGTCTCAAGAGAAAATCTTGGATTGATTTTTGTTGGTTTTAAGGCATCTTTCCACTTGCTAATCTCTCCTCTTAACAAAGAATGTACAGACTCCCAGCTCCGAGCACTTGGCAGCCTGCAGTATCTAGCTAGAATTTAATGACATTGCCCTTTCTGTTGTTTTCTTTTTATTGCATTTGTTTGTAATGTTACATTCTGTTTATCACAAGTGGTACAAGTTTTCCTTCTGTGAAAGCTATTTTTTTTTTCTTTTAAAGATAATATGTTAGTAAAAAAAAAAAAAAGTGGATCAATACACAATATTATTAGGTTGAATTATATAAAATTTTCAATATACACCCATAACTGACCTACATAAATGGTAATATTATGTGGTTTAAGCTCATTATAATACTATAGGTACTATGTGATCAAAAAATATTTGTGATAGCCCAGCCAGTATGGCTTAGTGGTTGAGCATTGACCTATGGTCCAGGAGATCGTGGTTCAGTTGCAGGTCAGGGCACATGCCTGGGTTGTGGGCTCGATCCCCAGTAGGGGGAGCAGAGGAGGCAGCCGATCAACGATTCTCTCTCATCATTGATGTTTCTATTTCTCTCCCTCCCTCTCCCTTCCTCTCTCTGAAGTCAATAATGACATAAAAAAATAAAAGAAAACTGGTGAAGTTATGGGACTACCTGAATCTTGGAATATTTATATAATAATGGATACCTTTGATGGACACTCACATCATTAGCAGTTGACAAAAAGCACCTCTTCTTTTGACCTCTCCTTTATGTGTTTAAATAATTTTTAATAAGAATGATGCTCTCTGATTCTAGCATTGGAGCCATCAATGACCCATATATTTTCATTCTCTAATCTAGCATATTAATTCACCAGATATTGAAAAAAACTAGCAAAATTAGAGGTTGAACTCTACGCCATGGGTCATGAGCCCAAACATGACTTCAGTATATCATTGGCTGGCATATCTAAAACTTAGAGATTATTGAGGGAAAGATACTTTATAATACAAAAGAACTAACGATATAATTAAAATCACAGTGTAAACTGAGCAAAGACCAGAGGAAAAACAAATTTGTTAGCAAAGTTAATTCTCATCAATTACCAAGCTTCCACAAACAAAAGTCTTACTTCTATTATAATTCAGCTATTTAGTCTTATTGCTGCATGAGTTACATGAAGAAGTTGTAGAAGGAAATCGTTCACGACCACAGGGGCTGGTACAGAATACAAATGGGAAAAATCCAGAACTACCCATATATAGTCTCTGAAAGCGAGACCACAGTGCTAAAAATCAGAACGGGATGAGATAAAAAAAGCAAATTATAAATCCATTCCAAAAATGTGAGAAAATGAAAATGGAAGAGAACTGGAAGGGGAGCTTCTAAAGAAGGGAAAGAATTAACCCTTCTCTCACCAGACTGTCTTTTCTTGGCCTGAGAATTCATACAGACCTTTCACCTGTGGTCATGAAAATTGATGCAGTGCTACATACACATTTTAAAAATAAAATAAAGGAAGAAAATAAATAATCAAAGCCACAATTTTCAAACCAAGGAAAAGAAAAAAATGGATCACCATAAAACTATACAAGCAAAGAGGAAAATCAATAAAA
This sequence comes from Miniopterus natalensis, assembly GCF_054644295.1. Lineage (NCBI taxonomy): Eukaryota > Metazoa > Chordata > Mammalia > Chiroptera > Miniopteridae > Miniopterus > Miniopterus natalensis. The sequence continues at coordinate 189,664,080 of NC_142081.1, read as the reverse complement.
TTCAATGCAGCACATCTTCCTGCTCACTTCTGAGCTCACAAAGTCTGCTCATCTGGAATGCACCAGGTGTACTGTACGTGCTGTAAATCTTTCAGGTCTTCAGAAATATGATCTATCGTTAGAAGCCCTGAAAAATACCAGTTGGCTTCACTAATTATGGATTTTGTTTTCTTCCAAACTTGGATATTGACCAACACCCTGGGGATTTTGTCTCCATGTTGGAGTCTGCAGTACCATCGGAGAGGAAGTAGACACTAAAGACAGTGTCCTTCACATAAATTGCTATCTCTCACTCTTGCAGTCTTCATTCATAGACTCTGAGGGCGTACAAGGTCGCTTTTGTACTTCTTGTAGGGGGAGCAATCTCATTTCTATACCAGGACATCAAGGCACCACAACCTTACTCCATCACTGGTGATTGACAGTTTTCATGATTTCAAAATTACCAAGAAGAGTGCCTCAGAATTAACTTCCCATCAAATTCATCTCAGAAGGTGTTTTTTTTTTAAGTAATGTAAATTTCTGAGCCACGTTTTCAGCCTAAATAAATGATGCTCTCTGGGAGTTTTCATGAATCTACATTTTTAAAAATAAGGACATTCAGATATAGCTAATCGTAAAACCACATTTGGATACCACAGAATAAAAGTGCTCATCTCTCCCCTTTATTTCTGTAATGGGAAAGATTTAATGAAATTCTTCTCTACCTTTGGACAAGAAAATTCCTATCAAACCTTTGCTTCTCCCCCTCCCCAAAAGGTGTGAGAATGCTCCACCTTAATTAATCTTTCCTCTTCCAAATATCTTCTTCAAGTGTCTCATCCATTTCCCTTTAATCTCTTCCTAAATCTTAATGTCTTGTGTCTATTAAGTTCCAACATAAATATTGAACTATATAAAATAATTTATAGTCCTGAAGGCTGGCTAGCCTTTGCTGGCATCACATCCCTCTTAGCCTGAATACATAGCAGGAAAACTAGAAACATATTTCTGCTACTGAGCCTAATAGGCTGACAAAAAGCTGTTTAAAAATTCTTAGCCATTGGGCATTATGGAAAAAGGCAAACTGCAATATTCTGAATTTCCCTAGTGGCTCATTATAAACCTTCCCCATGTTACTTAGATATGTTTCAGAGAATTCCAATAATATCCCCATGTTTGGATTGAGACCCTAGAAGAGTCCACTGCTCAGCTTCCTGCCAGCTGTGTGATAGCATCTTTATTAGATGCTCTGTAGGATGTGTAGTGGGAAGGTAATACATTCCTTCCATACTTTAGTACTTGATCCAACCTGTTACTTTCACGGCCCCTTCCCACTATATCCTACCTGATGAGTATGCGATGATGGGTCAAAGATGCCAAGCCATATTTTTACTGCACCTCATATTATATGAGTTCCTTGGCTAGGCAGAAAGTGGCATGAAAAGTCAGGTGGTTTGGGCCCATCTCTGTTAGCAGTAAGTTATATGGCAGTGCATGTCTCTTACCCCTTTGGTCCTCAGTATCTTTAACTGTTAATAGATGGCATTGGTCATGACAAGTATCTTTAAACTGTTCCTCAGATATATAAAATAATATATATCAAACACCCCTGAAGTAGAACATTAACAAACAAATGGCAAACTCTTTCAGATTCAAAACCCTTCCTCCCTTCAAAAGAGTAGCAGAAGTGAGCAGAGTCAATTCTGAACGACCATATATTGTCCTCTTATTTGTCTTTAGAGCTTTAAAATATTTATATCCTTACATATATATTCCTAGCCGTATGCATTGTTGAAATTTATATGAACAGCTTTATGACACATATTCTGATGTGACTGGTTCCTGTTCACTGTTCTGTCAATAACGCCCAAAGTGGACATTTTCACTCTCCTATTGATGGATATTTGGACTGCATCCAACTGCAGCTATAAACTTCTTATATAGCCTCTCTTGGTGCCCATGTGGTGAACTTTCCAAGAGCATGTATTATAAAGAAACATTTTAAGATCTTAAGGTGTGCTCATGAAAGAAGGTGAAAGGATTAAGCAAAAAACCTTAACACACAAAGGCAAAGACAAAAGTGTGGTGATAGCCAGAGGGAAAGGGGGACATAAACTTTATTTTGGGCGATGGGCACACAAGGCAGTGCTCAGAGGATGTTTTGTTGAGTTGTACACTTGAAACTTGGCTAGACAATGCAAATCTTCACCCTGAGAACCTGGCAGGGCTCCTGGAAGTAAGACTCATAAAAGTGTGCCTCCACCCACCCCGTCTCCCCAACACATACACCAAATTCCAGATCCCTGGAGATTTGGATTCCCACGTTAGTCTGCATGAAGCCTCTGGTAATTCATTGATTACACTGAAGTGCTCTTTGGAGTACTGGCTCCAGCAGCAGGCTTCTGCTTTGGGCTTCTGCTGTAGACAGCAAAAGGAAATGTGATTCTTGGTGTTCACTTTTCTATCCAGTTTTGAGGGCTCCAGATCTAAGATCTTACAGATCTAAGGAAAATTTTTGATTTTCAGTTTGTTCATTTTTAGCCTGAGAGAAGGGGAATGATATCTTCTAAACTCTTTATAGGTTGGACCAGAAAACACACACATTATTTCTTCACAAGTTTATTTATTTATTTATTTACTTATTTATTTATTTATTTTTAATATATCTTTATTGATTTCAGAGAGAGGAAAGGAGAGGGGGAGAGAGGGAGAGAGAGAGAGAGAGAGAAACATCAATGATGAGAAAGTCATTGATCAAGCCCGCAATCTGGGCATGTGCCCTGACCGGGAATCAAACCCCAATCGCCTGGATCCTAGGTCGAAGCTCAACCGCTGAGCCACGCCCAGCTGGGCTTCACTAGTTTATTTTAAATTTTCTATAAGTTCATATTTCTTTGGAGATTTATGGGTGGAATTCTATAGTATCTGGGCTGAGAATGCATTCCTTGAGAGAGAAATTGCATTAGCTTCTGCTAGACCCTTGAAGGAACTCTAGCCCCAAAATATTTTACGTAATTTCTTGGCTCAGGATTCTGAGGTTCGTACATTCTAATTCTCCACTTGTGTGATGACCAGTATGTAGTAAAGAACTTTTAGAGTCAACTTTCATAACTTTTTCTCAGCTAAGACTTCAGGTTGAAATTGACACGTCCCTTTGCTTTCTTCCTCTATATGACATTTTTCTCAATTTACCCTTTTTCTAAACAAGTCTCCTGTCATGAACACCAGCGTAAAGTGTGACTGCTGTAACTCTGTACCTTGTATGGGTCCAAGACCTTTTCTCCGCTTCTCCATGCAACTGTTAAAAGAAAAGCTGTAGCTTACTGGGAATCTACAAGTACTTTTAAAACAACCTTTATTTATTACACTATATTTCTTATTCCAGTTTATTTATAACCTTTGGGAACCTCTCCTATTTTATTAAATAACAAAATACACATTGAAATATTAAAAAATATTTTTCCATTTTATTTTCTAAAATAAATTCAGTGTACTTGGCCCACCATATCGCTAGAAATAGAAGTCTAGTTCAGCTTTTATCTGTTTTATATGCTAGTATTTTTTATTTTTCAAATAATATACTTTGGATAAAAGTATCAACGGTTACAAAAATGTTTAAAATCATTAAGTTAGACAATCTCTATGAATGCTCCTTCACCTAAATTCATGATGTGGTTAAAAGTATAAGCTTTGAAGCTAGACTAACTGAGTTTGATTTCTAGCTCTGCTAAAAATTACTTAAGTGACCTCAGGATGGTTATTGAATCTTTCTGTACTTCAATTTCTTCATCTGTAAAATGAGGGTAATAATAGCACCTACCTCATAGGGTCCATAGGAGGATTAATATAGCTAACATTTATAAAAACACTTATAATTTTGGCTGCCATACAGTGAGCATTCAATAAATTTCAGCTACTAGTGTTATTTACTGTTGCTGTTGTTTGGGGGTCATTGCTATGTGATCACAATGTTTGTGACCCCCCAAATTCATGTATTGAAACCCTAACCCCCAATATTATGGTATTTAGAGGTGGGGCCTCTGTGAGGTAATTAAGTTTATATGAGATCATGAGAATGATGCCTTCATGATGGGATTCATGCCCTTATAAGAAGAGGAAGAGACACGAGCCTTCTGTCTTTCCACAAGCATACATGGAGAAAAGGCTGCTGTGTGAAGCCAAAAACCAGGCTCTCACCAGACTGAATATGCAGACACTTTGATCTGGGACTTCCCAGCCTCAATAACTGTAGGAAATAAGTTTCTATTGTCTAAGCCACCAGTTTACGGTATTTTGTTATAGTAGCCTAAGCAGACTAAGTTATTGACTATTTAAAGATCATTGATAAATCTCTGTTCTTGCACTACTATGCAAGAAGAATTAGTCATCTCTTTGGAATGTATTGCTGGCTAAAGTCATTACTTCTACATGAAATGAGCTGGCCATACACAGGGTACCTGCAAGTGGGCACTTTTGCCACAAAACAAGCGAACTCACCCCTTCAGATGCAGCTGTGTATACTGTCCTACAAACCTACATTGTTCAAAGCTGGTGTTTTTTCTTCATCCAAGAACAGAATTGCATATTCCTTATAGAGTTGAGGTTTTTCTAGTTGTCCAGAGACTGAGCGATGCTACTGGCACTTCCTGGTTTAATTTCTTTATGTCTCCAGGCAATAACAAGGCAGATTTGCAGATACAATCAGTGGCATGTAAGAGGGAGGCCACTTCATATCTACCTAGACTTGTACTTCCACTTCTTTTTCTAGCTTCACATTATTGAGGACCAAAAGTCTCCATGCCTTACCGCATTCATTCATTCACCTTCTGTGTTACTTACAATTTTATGATATGTGCTATGCTAGATACTTTGATTAACACAAAATCCTTCCTCTTGAGGAGTTCACAGCCAAGAGAGGGAAGTCATCCAGAACAAGAGTATGTACATAGACTTTGGAAGCCTATAGTGCTTGAGAAAAAAAGCAAAAAACAAAGGCTTCACTGAGTAGAAGTCATATTTCATCTAGGTCTTGAAAGGTGAGAAAGAATCTACCTATTAGAAATAAAAGGAAGTACATTCCAGGCAAAGTGAACATTATATGCAAACGTATTGGCGTCAATCATTTGGGGCAGTTTCACATATTGGGCTTCAGGGAACAAACCTACGCGACTGGAGAGCAGAACATATTTGGGAAGGAGACACAAAATATGAGATGAAAGGTCAGATGGAGAGCAGCGGCCTCATGTGCTAAACTTTGGGACCTTGTCTTGCAGGGAGTAGGCCTTCATAGCAGAGTTAAACAGAGATGGGCATAACCAAATTTGTTTTTAAAAAGACAGCATGAGCAGGATAAAGGGTTCTCTGTTGGAGGCCAATTAGCGGCAGCTCAGGTGATCCAGGTCTGAGCGCAGGCAGAGGAGTGAGGATGGAAGTACAGGGACTGACTTGAAAGATATTAACAAGCAGAAGTGACAGGACCAGGTGAGTGATTGCAAATGAAGGATGGGAAAAGCAGGGCAGGGCTTCGGGAAGATTTCTAGCATGGATGACATATTTCACTGACAGAGAGAGCACGAAAGTGAAAGCACCAGAAGAGCACTAACTTGTTTTTAATGCTAAACAAGGAGATACTGGGCAAGGATTGGCCAGGTAACCACGAAGGCCTTGGCCCCCTTGAGCTCCAGGACCTCTGCAGCCCAGGCTTGCTGCCTCCTCTCTTTCCTCCGAGCAGCCCCAGGGACTCTGCCTGCTCCCCACTCTCTAAAGCTGCGAACACCAGCTCTGTCCCTGGAGGATCCTCTCCCCTGGAGCTTCCTTGCGGAAATTAACGCTCTCCCCAGCTTCCCCTTCTTTCAGTCCCCAAAGACAAGGACACACGACATTAAAAAAATTACTATTAATCACCACAGGGAAAGAGAGGAAAGCACGAATCACAAACACAAGGGAATTACAAAGTTTAAGAAATTGTACAGGTTTTTTTTTTCTTCTCTTACCAAGAATGTAACAGAGGACCAATTACCCCCCACCCCATGTACATATACATTTTGTTCAGCCTTTGGTGCTAGGGACAGAGTTCAGCCATCTCCTCCAGCTAGTCGGGAGCCAATGCTTTAAGAAGAGGGCATGCTGACCCCTTTCTCAGGAAACACCTTTCCTTCAAGCTACTGGCCTGAATCCCTTCAGATCTGCCCCTTAGTTCAATAACTATATATTGAAAGTTACTCCCCCCAGGCACTGTACTAGGCTCTGGGACTATACTAGTAAAATGACATAGCTCCTGCCATAGTGGCAGGGATTTTTTTTTTTTTTTTAATATGTTTTGTTTACGGCTGATTCCCATTACCAAGAATAGTGCTTGGGAAATAACTTACGAACAATAAGTACGCTTTGAATCATAAAATATCCTCTGTCAAAAACAGATAGATCTTCCAACATTTGCTCCAAAAAGAATGGATTCCTCTTATGATGAGTTATTCAAAAATAGTCCTATAAGAATAATATTTTCAGATTCATAAAATAATTATGAAAAAAAGTAATTCATTTGTTGGAATTGATTTTACTTCATTCGCAAGTTCACTTCTGTTCTATGAAATGTTTTAAAAATATCGGGCAGTGACTTGCACTAGGATTTATTGTGCCTTCTATGAGCCCTTCGCTTGGAGGATAGGGAGGTAGGGGAGTCAGCAATCAATATGAGGACTTCATGACATCACCAGGCTTCTTAAAGTGAGTTTAATTTGTTTTGGGATTACACTTACAGCAGGTTGTATTTTCCAACAATATCTAACAATACAAATGTTCTTTTGGTGTGATTTTGACACCCCTCCCATTGAGACGTGGGGTCTCTGTTCCCTCTCCTTGAATTTGGGTAGGCTTGTGATTGTGGCAAAAATGATGCTACGTAACTTCTGAGGCTAAGCTATAAAAGCAACATAGGTCTGGCCTGATTATCTTGGGAAGCTCACCTTTGGAGCCCTGAGAAACCACATTAGTCATCTGGCTGTCTTCAAGCTGCCATGCTGTGAGGAAGCCCAAACATGTGAGACTACTCCTTTAAAAAAATAATAATATGTTCATTTATTGATTTTAGAGAGGAAGAGAAAGAAACATTACTTTGTTGTTCCATGTATTCACACATTCATTGGTTGATTCCTCTATGTGCCCTGACTGGGGATCAAACCCAGGACCTTGGTGTATCAAGGTGATGCTCTAACCAACTGAGTTATATGGCCAGGGTCCCTCTTCTTCTCTGTGATTCAGTGGAACATACTAGACTAGTTTTGTCACACTTTACAGCTCTCTCCTTCTCAGTAGCCTTTGCTGGCTCCTCTAAACATTGGAATAACTCTCTCTCATTGCTCTGTCCTTGGCTCTGTGATTTCCACAGGTGATTTCATCAGTCCCGTGACTTTAAAAATGATAAAGCTTACAACAACATGTTTGTCACCAAATGTCCTTTAAGGCTCCAGGTTCATACATCTTACTTCATATTCATCATCTCCCTTAAATATTTAAAAGGCATCTCAAATATCACACAGACAAAATAGAACTATTTTCCTCCCAAAATATATTCTTTTACAGACAATTTTTTTAATCTCACTCAATGATCCTGCCCTTTACCTACTTGCTTAGTCCGAAAACCTCTCAGTCTCATCTTCTCTCCTCTTTTCTTCCTACTTCATTTCCAAGCGTCTTGGCTGTTATTTGAAAATATATTCCAAATACAATCACTTCTTAGGTGTCTCTTCCCTAATCTCCCCTCCTAAAACAGCTATATACCCCCCTTTACTTTTCTCTCCTGTGTTAGCCCAGTTTATCTCTTTCAATCTTTTATCTCTTCATAAAATTCTTACTGTCTCTATGTATTTTTTCTCACTTTCACCTCTCTCCACAAGAATATAAGTCCTTTGAGGAAAAAGGACTCTATGTTATTCTCCAAATAAGAGAACTGGAGCTTAGTTAATTTGTTGAAAATGCTAGTAAGAGCAAAAAGTGTAAAAATTGTGTTTGAAAATGTCCATTTCCAAGCCCAGGTTGTTTCTGTTGCATCACCAAGAAAACTTCTTAGATTAATTGTACAGGGGTTGTATTTAAACTCTCCAGTAGAATCTCACATGTGTCCCATATTTTCCAACCTGAGTTTGCTTTTGATGTGAGATACTATAAACAGTAGGGTACAGTATTTCTGATATCATTATACAGAGAGGTAATAATAACTTCATTCAATAGTGATGCTCCTTGGCTATTACCTTTGGCATCACACAGGATTTCCTTCTAATATAAAACACAACCTGGTCTATAATCTATGAAGTCATTTTCATTTTTTAAAAAGTTATTTTAGCAGTAGGTTTCACCTTGGTTAAAGGTAAAACATTTTTAAATTATATTTCTAATGTTTAATCTGTTCTCTTTCTGATCTAGATCCATTCTGAAGAGAGCCACTGGCAGTATCTTCTCCTGAAATATGATTAAAGAATAAACTAGCAGACCAGCATCATGGGTTCAAATCCCAGGTATACCAGATACTAGTTTCATGGCCTCAAGTAACTACCTAAACTTTATAGGCCTGGTTTCCAATGTATCATTTAGGTATTTTAATAGAGACTTGCCAACTTTATTACATAATCCAAATGCATGTAGTCTATGCCTGTGCTCTAGAACATTTTCATCTAGAACTGGCTTTTATTTGCATTTCCAGGAAGAACCTACTTCCCCCAAAACATCAGTCATGAATATAGAATATATTGAAATTTTATTAAAGGGGACATAGGTGGGAATTTCTCTCCAAGATCAAATATGTAAAACGAATTCTCAAACACTGTTTGTTTACACTGGGAATCCCTTTGTTGTCCTCCCTTTATGTGTCACCCAAAGTCCTTGCTTATATTTGCTCTCCTTTTGAATTCTACTCCTCCCATGAATCTTCATATTACTAGAGCATTGCACTCACCCTACCTCATTTCTCCAACCTTGCCTACTCATGCCCATTACAATGTTCAATAAAGTGCCATCTAGTTGTTTTGTAAAGGAGGACTTCTCCTTTCTTAGAAGTTATTGGTGAAAAGGGAAGTTAATTTAAAATTATCTTACAGTTAGGGTGTTCCTACTTAGTGAGTAGTCTAGTCTCCAGGATCCTAGTCTCTCTGTATCATTTGGGATAGGTTGGGTTTTAAGTTACATGATTCTCCCATTCAAAATGCCTTAAAGAGTAAAGGAATATGTTATTTTACATCTTATGTCCACAAGTCAACTTCTTTATTCTACTAACATAGGCTCAAAAATGTTCTCAAAGAACAAGTATGTTCCATCTCTCTGTTCTGTCATGCTCAGAATTATTTTACTTTTTGGCCTGGTTCCTTCTTGATAGCAAACTGGTTGTCAGTAGCATACTGTGTCACATTCTTCCTTGTTGACATATGGTGGAAGGATGTGAGAAAATCACTTTTTAATTTGATTGAGTCATCTCAAATCAAATGCTGACTCCCTTTGCTGAATCTTAGATGGCCTAAAAGTTATTTACTAACTATGCTGGGACAATAGGTGGAAACCAGGGCAGGTCAGAGTAAACTCAAACTCTAATTATAGTTACTAGATCAATGTCATATGCTGACTTTAATCTGACCAATAATGAGTATATTTTGCAATGCTTTAGTGAAAAGCTTCTGGTTTTCTGTTTTCTGGTTTCTCATTTAAAGCTTTCTTTGTTCATCTCTTAAACATTAGCTTTTTAAAGATTTTGCTCTGAGCACTTCTCACATAGTATTTTCTCTCTCTAGATAATCCAATCTACTCTAATTGCATCATTTATCATCTATATGCTAATAACACCAAATCTTAATCTCCAGCCTACACAACACCCATGAACTACAAATACATACTAGTGTATGCAAAAACATGTTGGACAACAAGAAATTGATGCTCCACAGACATGCCAATACTGTCTAATATTTTAGTACTCACAATGTACCAGGTACAATTGTGAAATTTCACATATATTATCTTATATAATTTTCATAATTATTCTATGGGTTTAGTACTGTTATTATGTATTAAGGTTCTCCATGAATTGGCTCACACAATTATGGAGACTGGCAAGTCCACCATCTGCAGAGTGGGCAAGAAGCTGGAGACTCAAAGAATAGCTGCTATTGCAATTCAAATCCATAATGTGTGGTTGGCCACAGAATTCCCTCTCACTCTGGGGATGTGAATCATTGTTTTCCATGCAAGCCTTCAGCTCATTGGATGAGTCCCGCCAACACTACAAAATGCAATCTGCTGTACTCAAAGTCCACCATTTTAAATTTTAATTACATCCAAAAATATTCTCACAGAAATATCTAGAATGATGTTTGACCAAATTTGGCTCAGCCAAGTAGACACATAATGATCACCGTTATCTAATAACATTCTAAAGATGAAGAAACCAAGGTAGACAGAGATAATTTGCTCAAGGCCACACAGCTAATAAATGGTAGAGCCTGGATTCAAAGCTAGTCAGTCTGGTAAAAGGGTTCATTCTCTTAATTACCATATTATTTCAAATTTATCATCTTCATCACTGAACTATGTTACTGGACCCCTTCACAATCTGGTTCTCTTTCTGCCTCTATAGTTATTGAAAAGGATGATTCTACTTGGTTGCCCAAGTGGTCTACATACAAGTCACCTTTAACCAACTCTTATTGTTCCTGCCAACTAAATACATCCCTACTCCAATTTTCCAAAGCTAATGCTTTACTGTGAACCTCTATTTTTTCACCACATTTTTTCTATATTCAATGTTGCATCCAGAAATACCTGATGACCCTCCTCAACTGCAGGACTTTGCATATATTATTTCCTTTGTCCCAGAATACATTTCTACCTTCCCACTCCTATACATTCATGTGTACACATACACACATGCACAAAACATACCTAGGTACTATTGGTCAATTAGGCCTCAGATAAGAAATCATTTTTCTTTTCTGTTTTTTTATTTTTTAAAAATATGTCTTTATTGATTGCAGAGAGAGAAAAGGAGAGGGAGAGAGAGAGAGATAGAAACATCAATGATGGGAGAGTCATTGATCTGCTGCCTCCTGCACGCCAACCCCCCCGGGGATCAAGCCTGCAACCCAGGCATGTGCCCTGACTGGGAATCGAACCTCTATCTCCTGGATCATAGTTTGATGCTCAACCACTTAGCCATGCCAGCCGGGCAGAAATCACTTTTCTTCAGAATCATTTGTTGACCTAGTAAGACCTGACTACTTGGTCTTCTTAAGGTTTTTCACAGCCTCATTTCTCAGTGCATGTTACCTGTGGTCTAATCACCTAGTTATTTATTATTTGTTTCTTGCACTAAATAATTTGCTTCTTGAAATGTTCCACAATTAGTCCAGTGTCTTTATATCACATCCACTCAATGAATTACCATTGAATGTGTCTTTGTATTCTTCTCACACATTACCCCCATTTCTCTTCAATTTGTAGTATCCAACTCAGGCATGCTGTACTGAAACACAGGTCCAGGTCAAAATACAGCATCCAGGAAAACGTAAAGGAAATGTACATTGCCCCTTAGTTTTTAAAATTATACCCTGTATCTTTTTGATGGCTAGATCATGTGCAGTCAGTCAATACTTTGCCACATAGAACTGATGATCGACTGGATAAGTCACAAAGATATTGAGTTTAATCTAGAGTGAAGAGTGAAGTGTGCTCAAAGGAACTCAATTCATATTATCAACATTATCCATGAAAACCTAAGTGGGTGGGCCCCTTGAGCCACAGGAATGGGAGTCCTAAGCAGACACTAGTTTCAGGTATTCTGTTGAGGCTGGAGTAGGACTCCAGACAGTGAAAGGGGAACAGAGAACCAGAAACCATGACTGGAAGAAAGGAAGTGGAGGGATGGACAAGGACAAGAAACCATGACTGGAAGAAAGGAAGTGGAGGGATGGACAAGGTCCAAGGTTTGGCCACATGGACAGAGTTATTTTTTTAATTGTTAGAGAAATGAAGTATAAGCAGTAGCAAAGGCAGGGCTTGAGGAATTTGAGAAAGTACATCTTAACTTTATAAGCATATAGCTTCCCAGTGCCCATGTATAAATGAGTCACCGTCTGCCTTGGTCAGAGCTTTGGGGCCACTGCATAACATTAGTCACAATTAACTCAGAAGATTGTGAGCTGAGCCTGTGATTGAGAGATGCTAGGAAAGTACTGAAAACAACAGTAGAAATTTGGTTTTCTTTGATGATTTAGCCCAGAGGTTAATGCTAACCAGAAATATTAGAAGTCGTTTTCCTGACTTTTTTCATAGAATCTAGTATTATCAAAACAGCTGATAAGAGCCATTTGTAGGCCTGGGACATTTACCTTGCTCTCTTTTGTTGCTGTTGTTATTTCTTTAGGATCTCCTCTCATCCTACTCATGTCTACATTCCAGCATAATGTTTAAGGGTATGGACCTTGCAGACAACACCTAGGATCAAATCCCACCTGTGCCACATCCTAGGTAGGTGAGCTTGAGCAAGTGACTCAAGCTTTCTATGCCTTACATCTCTTGTTTTTAAAATTAGGAAAATAGGAGTGCCTGTGTAGCAAGTTTTTGTGTGAAAATGCAGTCAATATAGGTGAAGCCTTGGAAGGGAGGAATATAATAAGTTCTGTATGGTATTAGCTATCATTCCAGAGTTAAATACACTTTCACTTTCTTGAATAATACTTTTTGTGCATATCTCTAGCACAGCTCTAATCATATTGTATTTTATTGTATTGTAATCATATTGTATTTTATTGGTATATCTCCCCACTAAGTTGAAGGCTCTTTGGGGGCAGGTATTATATTCTCTGTTCTCTTGAGTGGATAGTAGGCCCTGATACTTGCCAAGTGTGAAATGTAGGTTGGTTAATCAATTGATTCCCATAACATATAGGTGTCTTCCAGTAAGAAAAAGGGACACATTATGGTGTCACAATTTCTTAAAAACTTGAGAAACAAATGAAGGAATAGAAAAGTAGTTTCTAAGTTCCTAGGTCCACACCACAAAGAACAAAGGGGGATGCTTTAATATGTGATTCTGAAGTTGCTTTTCTTTATTTAAAGTCTCTATATATTATAGTAATTAAACTGCTTCATGACCTCATCAAAATCCTGTAAGGCTTAATGAATGTTTGTAAAGGCTTTTGCAATACTTAGATGAGAGACACCAGAAAAGTATAAGGAATAATTATTATTATCACTGATGCCATCTTAAATGACTGAAAACAGTTTGTTACATTTGGATGTGCTGGTTAAATCTTAGCTATGACCATACAGAAGCACAAGAAAAATTTCATTCCCACAATGTAGTTCAGCTTGTCTTATTCAGAAGGTTGCAGACAGATACATACAAATTTTAGTGCAACTATTTCTCTAAGGGATGATACTTAAAATAATGATAAAAGAAGCATGAGAGTGTTCCATTGGCCTCAGTTGTACCATCTTGTGAAATATTTTCCCCTGAACTTTGGACTCAGGCAGACCTGGATTGAAAATCTGTCTCCGAAACATATCTTCCTTGCAACTTTTGGCAAATTACTTAGTATTTCTGCCTCCCCTGATAATCTAAAATATTGTGGAAAGCAAGGACTATGTCCAGTACAAGGACCTTACCAAGTGCTTAGCATACAGTCTGGCACCTAGTATATGTTCAAAAAATATATTTTTAATGTGTAAATAATTGTATATTTAAATATTCATGTTAAACAATTAAAATACAACATCACCAGCATTTGAAAGATTGATCACCTCCATCTTCTAAAGTGCCATCATTCCATCATCCAGGATGACTTATTCCCCAAGAGTTCTGGATAACTAAATTTTACTGTGTTGTTTCCATGACTAACAATCCTGATTTTGAAGGGCACTCAATCATAAAGTCATATGAAAGGTTTCACCTAAGATGTTCTGTTTATCTATTGCTACATTAAGAAACCCTCAAAATTTACTGGTATAACACATCCATTTTATTATGCTCCCAGTTCAAACAGGGTAGAGAAGTAATATCTTATCGCCTATTCCATGAAGACTGGGACCCTGCAGGGGTGGCTCATGTGGCTGGAGTTAGCTAAGACAGCTCAATAGGGACCATATGTTAAAGAGCTGTTTTATCAGCTTCATTTTTCAATTCTTTTCCTCATGTCTCCTGGGGCTAGAACATCCAAGATGGCTTCATAATTCAAAATCTGGCCCCTAGGCTGGGATGGCTGAGCTAAATGGGGCTGGTCAGTCATGCCTCTCTCTTCATCCATATAACCTCTCCACATGGCTATTTTGAGATTCCCTAAACAATGATGTTCTCAGGATTTCTTACATGACAACTGACTTCTCCCAACTAACTTAGAATATTCTAAGAGGAATAGGCAGAACCTACATGGGTTCTTACAACACACCCTCAGAAGGGCAAAATATCACTCTCATCACAGTCTATTGTTTTGTTTGTTTATTTGTTTGATTTTTAGAGAGAGAGGAAGGGAAAGAGAGAGAAACATTTATGTGAAAGAGAAACATCAGTTACCTCCCATATGCACCCCAACTGGGGATCAAACCCACAACCTAGGTATGTGCCCTGACCAGGAATCAAACCCACAACATTTTGGAGTATGGGACAATGCTTCAATCAACTGAACCAATCAGCCAAGGCACATTCCATTGGTCAAGCAAGTTAGTAAGGACATCCCAGATTCACCATGAAAAAAATAGTAGACTTTGCCTCTCAGGAGTTGCAAAGAATCTGTAGTCACCTGCTATCTTCCCCATAGGAGGAAACATATTCAGGCTTTAATTATTTGGAAATCTGAAAATCACTAAGAATTCTGCTTTCTTTAGCCATGCTTCCTTCCAATGGGTAGCTGCCTGATCCCCTTCAAAAGGTTAGGAGAGATGGGTTATAAACTTGTTTCTACCACTTATTAACTGTGACTTTGAACACATCTCTTAATCTCTCCCTACTTATCTCCCCATCTAGCTCAAAGAGAAATGATGTATCTTTTATACATGTCACTGAGTTAAGATGAGATAATGGAAGAGAAGGAAATAAATATTTAGAAATCCTACATAGCTGCCAGTAGCATCATTATTAGGAAAATGTAGGAAGGAAATTATGGTCCCTAGGCTTTTCAAGTCTAATTAGAAGAGTTAGTTTGTTAGCTGCCTTGAGTTTCTGAATTCATTAAGACTGAGGATGGTAGAGACCCAGAGGCCAAGTCATAGTTGATTCAGTATAAAGGCCATATTTCAACTTCAGGGTTGAGGCCTTGATCATACCTGTGTCTGATGGCTGTGCTGGATTTGTCTCAAATGGGAAGATGGATAAGGTGATAACCTGTCATGTAAATAATTAGTAAAACCATTGAAACATCAGCATCTTTTTCATCAATTTAAAGTTTTTTTATTATGAAAATGAACTCAATTATATTTGTATGAACAGATGACCTTGAAGGCTCTAATTTTTGCCACCAACCAACTAGGAAAGAAAAAATATATACCTGATCAAACCATTAAGCAAAAACTAAACTTCAGATGCTGCTGTAATCCCTACAGTCTCTGTGGCTTAAATGTGGTGTCGCGTCATGGGTAGTTTAAAAAATGGCGGTCTTCACTTCATTTGTGCTTCTGTGTACGTTTATTACTTTTTTGAAGTTATGTATCCTGGGATTATTTTTATAAAGATAGAGTTTACCTTGAAAATGTTTAAACACAACAAATATTTAAACCTACTAAGGCAATCAGGTGTAAGGGGAAATGGCCCCAGTCCAGTCTCAATACTTTGGATAGAACTCTTTGAGTTTCAATGTATTTTAAAGACAATGAAATCTGATGAGTTGAATTGAGATTTTCACATGCCATGACTCTGTTTTCCCTTTTATTCAAATATGTGGCCATTGTAGAGTCTGAAGAAATACAATTATAAACTAAGTCCAGCTTTAATTTCAAACATTGAGCAATGATAGGCCCTGACATGACAGAGGGTTTCAAAGGTAAGTTTCTTTAGATTCATGTATAATCTGAAACAAGTGAAAAATGATGAATTCTAGTAAGCCCTCATTGTCTACATTCTAACAGCCTCTCCTTAGTTTAGACCCCACTTCATGCATCAAGCCATTTGTCAGATTTCCTTGCCCCTAAATCCCAGGTCTCATCTTTCTAGGCTCATCTTCCTTCTTTTCACAGTATTTGACCCTGGTGACCAGGTTCTTCTTATGAAATCTTCCCTTCCTTTGATTTATGAGACACAACCCTCCTGGTTTGTATCCTAATGCTCGGCTAATTCTTCATAGTCTTTTTATAGCATTTTCTTCTGTTGCATAATCCTGAAGTGTATATGTAATACAACCCTATTTTCTACACATGCTTCTGGAATTATCTCACTCATACTCAAGACTTCAATTCTCATTATTTTGACATTCACCTAATAAATATTTTTTGAGTGCGTTTTGTTTTCCAGACTAACACCTGATATTCCAAGTATAAATCTATAGGCTGGTGCTTTATGTTCACATCTAGAGATGCATATGCAGTACACCCAAAATTTATTCACTTGAAGGTATATAACAAAGCAGGATTCAGAGTGGCCATGACCTACGTGCTCCCTGCTGTGCAGGTCTTTCTTAATGTATGACCTGAAGTCAACTTCTTTAAAATAAAACTCATTTCATCTTCCCTACCCCAAATGATCCTAAATAGCTCCTCTTATGTTTTCTAGCTCAGTGAATAAGTTTCAAAATTGGCAAGTTGTCAGGATCTTCCACTTAACAACAACAATAAAAAAGAACAGCATCAGCCCTAAAAGAAGGTAAAGAAGATTCAGTGAAATAATAAATGTAAAACACTCATTCCAATATCTGGCATATATTAAATGCTCAATGTTTATTATACTCCACTCCCTACTGATTTCCCAGCTACAGCTAGGGCCTCATCTTTGACTTTAAAAAAAAAAAAATGTTTTCAATTCCTTCAGCAAGTTCAAATAAAAGTGCATCTTTTGTTCATTTATCTATTTATTCATTCTTTATCCTTACCAAGGGTATGTTTTTACTGAATGTTTGTGAGAGAGCAAGGGAAAGAGAGAGAGACAAAAGCAGAGAGAGAGAGAGAGAGAGATCAATGTGAGAGAAAAACATTGATTGGTTGCTTCTTGTACACGCCTTGACCAGGGATGGAACCCACAAGCTTGGTATGTGCCCTGACCAGGAATCGAACCTACAACCTTTTGGTGTATGGGGTAATGCTCCAACCAACTGGGCCACTTGGCCAGGGCCCAAACTTCATCTTTAAAAAAAAAAAGTTTAGTCTCATAAATTTTATCCTCGTATTATCTCCACCTAGCTGAAACCACTACCACATTTCTACTGCACCCTACTAACTGGTCTCCCTGATCCTGGCCATGCTGTACACCCCCTACTCCCACTCATCTTTCCTATCCTTTCTTCACTGAACTTCATGTATGCTGCTGATCTGTTTGATGCTCAGCACAGACTCTCCATGGCTTTCAGGACAAAGGTCCAAACTCCTAGGCTTGGCATGCACAGCTTTTCATGACATGGCCCCTCTGACCCATACAAACTCAATTCCTTTTAGTTTCCTTTGCACACACTGCTACTGCTGCAGGAAATGCCCCTCCTTCTTTCTCTAACTTACTGCTGCCTATCTTTCAGAACTTAGTGTACAGGTCATGTCTTCTAGGAGGCTCTTCCTGGACACTGAGACTGGGTTGGGTGTCTGTATCTCTTCCACCTGGTGAAGGTCTAAGCTCCTGGAAGCGGAAGCTGCACTTCATCCATCTTTGCATCCCCAGTGCCAAGCAAATGCCCTAAAGCACATGGTTGTGGAAGCAATGAATGAGTGAAAATTTTGTCATTTAACTGATTGCTACATAGACAATGATCATAGCTGTTCCATCTGTATAAAGAAGGACTTGTTTGGACTTGGTGGCAGTGGTGAGGGCAGGGACAGCTTAAGGACAATCTATGTTTCTTTCTGGGATTCGAATGGATGAATTTAATAGAGTGGTGGGACCATCAAAGAGAAATCTACTGTGTGAGATACTAAGCAGCCTCCACGAGGTCACAAAATCCAAAGGCAGTGTTTCTCGAACAAAGCTTCAGGAATTCTAAGAATTATTTTTAAAGTTTTATATTTCATTTGAATCACATAAGTAACCATGATATAATGTAAGAACATAACAACTTATAACTGGGTAATACAAGAATTTTTAGTGTCAGTGTTGGTTTTTATACAAGGCTATTTTAATTACTGTGTGCTAATGAGATGAAAAGGAAAGAAAGAAATTGATTTAATACATAAATGGTGTTTAAACACAAAGTGGAGGGCAAATTACATCAGGCTCATCCCATGTAAAAAGAGTCCATGATACTGTGAAGAGCAGAAAACAGTGGAGGAATTTTATACATGCTGCTCAAAAAAAAAAAAAAAAAGATGAAACTGTGTCATAAGCCATACTCACATTAGAGGAATTTAGTTTCAGAAAAACAACATCATTCATCACAGTACATTAATGCTGTTACTTTTAGTGGGATTTTTTTTCTGTTTGCATTTAATTTAGAAACTTATTTTTGCTTTACATTATATAAAGGCTTTAAACATATAAATATTTAAGAAACAGCATAATAAAAATAACTTAGTTTCATGCTAGAGACCTGAGAGATTATCCTCTTTAAAATAATTTGCACATTACTTCGAAGGGAGAAAGACTGTGTTAATGAATAAAGGATCAGGGCATAACAAGACTGACTTGGGAGTAAAAGCTTTCTTGTCAGAGTAAAATGATTTATCTCTTAGCTCAGCATGTGCATATACACACACATACCACACACACATACACAATATACACATAATCAAGATATATACCTCCACACAAGAGTACACACTTATATGCACAGGAACTCATGGGACACACAAACATACATGTATCTACAAATAATGCCATGCACATGGGAAATATACACACATACTCCCTCACCCCTTTCATGGTTATATCTCTGCATTTAATAAAGAGACAGTAAGTGCAAACTGAGAAAGCACTGTTTACGGGTTAGCATAGCACTTTAAGAAGATTTCAGAAATTAGACTGCCAAACTACCAACCCACCTCTGCCCCATTCTAGCTGAATAACCTTGGACACATTTACTTAATGTTCAGTCCCTCACTCTTCTTGTCATTAAATTGGAAAGGACAGTAAGCACCTAGATCATAGACCACAGACCTTTTTTGGGAATTAAATACATTAACACATTACTGTGTGTTAAGAAATTCAGCACTATGTCCTCACATAGAAAGAAATCAATAAATTGTGGATTCCCTTTTTTTAAATGTGTATATTGATGCACAGAGAGCCACTGCTTTGAGGTCCTATTAGAATTTTGACACCAAAGAGAGTTTCTCTCTTCCTTTGTCTCTGAAAGTGAAAACCTGGGCGTCATCCCTACCATCTTGCGATCCTTTGTCACCCATACTCAATCCATCACCAGCCTTGTTGATATTTTTCCCTCTGAAACGCTCTCAGATTGATGCATTTCTCTGTACCTCATGTGGGCTAAGACAAGAGACTTATAGCTGCTTTCTCCACAGTTACTCATTCATTCCTCACTGCAACCAGGCAGACCTTTATCAAAAAGCAAATATGACCATGCGTTTCCCATTACACTTCAGTGACTTCCCATTGCTTTTAGGGTAAAGCTTTGCACAGTCTAGCCGCTCTATCCCTCTCTGCCTTTGTGTGGCTCTCCTCTATGGAAAGCCTCATAGAACAGGACTGTCGACTTAGTTAACCATTGTCTCCTTGTCACCAATGTTGATTGGCTGGATGAACAGAATACAACACTACTTTGACAATGCTGAATCTTTACACATCAGAAGAGAATGTAAAAAAGGGTGTCCAACAGGAAAGACAGTGATGCCTGCCGGGTTAGGACAGTCCCCTACAGTACATGACAATGTCTGGTGAAAGTTGTTCGTATACAAGCCTACTACCACTGTGAGCCACTGATGGGTCACCATCAATGTGCATTGGGAGTGAATATAATCAATAAATTTGTCAGCAGTGCCCAGTGAACAGGTTGGTTTCCAACAAAGGAAAAATGGATTAAGAGACAAGGTTTTTTGTTGTTTTGTTTTTTTGCTTGCTTGTTTGTTTTTAATCTGTGGTTTCTGGAAAGATTTATCTGTGAACACTAATATGATTCCTCCTGGCACTTCTTAGTAATACATAGTATAGTACTATCATTATAGCAGGATGAAGGGTCTGCAAGATCTAGCAAAATGGTTGCAAAATACCTGTATCTCATTTTTTACCAAATGAAATAAGAGACCTGTGCTGGTCTGGTTCTGACTTGCATAATAAGGGAAAACTATACTCGCATATCACGATTTTACTGATTACTGAGGTCACAGATCCATACCCACATCGCCTCGTACATCACTCAGATGGGACCACAATAGTGAGTGAGGAAGAAAGGAATGTTTCTGGCTCATTGACTCTAGTTTCCCATGGTTCCTTGGAGACACACTTGCCAAGATGAGGGGGCCTAAAGAGGTCTAGAAAAATGCATTGTTAAATTTTAGATGCTGCTCACAAATTTTCTCATATATCCCCCTTTTTGATATGAGAAGCATTAGTGGTTCTTATCTGAGTATTGTCAACTATATAGGATATGTATTGAATTTGCCACATCTTAGCCAATTTACAGCCTTCTTTCAAGCATCATCAACACATGTACCCCATAACTCTATATCCTACTACAGATATCATCTTAAAATGTATCATAACTGATTTTTGTTAAATATGCATACTTTTCTACTGACATTTTTTCCAAGATCTTAAACTTTTATTTCTGGTGTATAGCCAATTCAAAGTAGTTCCAATACTCCATTTTTGTGTATTAACTTCATTTTCTCTCCAGCTTAACCTCATTCTATAAAGTAGTTAATGATCTGCTAACTAACAGTTGAATGCACTGGTAAACTCTGATATTTCAATAATTCCTCTGAACTTTCTCATAAAGTGAACAATCTCTCTGTAATAAAAATGATCCTCCCTGGTTATTATTTTGTAGATTTTCAGGAAGGAAACTCTATTTTTTAAATAGTTTGAAAATAGTAGATTTTCTTTAACTGACTATACATGTACTTATTAATGAAAGTTATTGTAAACACTATATGTAGATTATTCATTTGTTCAAAATTAACATATTTTCCCTTAATACTAAAATAACATGAAAGAGATTTATTCTCTTTCTCATATTTACTTAATTCTGCTGTATTTGAGAATCAATACTCAAACTATTATAGAGAAAAAAAAAGTGTGTTTTCCACTTATTTAGATAATATTTATTAGATTTTTGAAAGGAGGAGATATTTGATGATTTTCCAAGGATCATTTTGTTTTGTGATCTATTTGTTTTTTTTTTTTCATGCTTTAACTGTTGTACAAATAGTGCCAATCCACCCATAATTAATTTACTCATTCATTTATTCACTTATTCAACAGATAATTTACTCTGCATTTACCATGTACTAGGCACTGTCTTTTAACAGCTTTATTGACTGATATGATAGACAAACAATAAGCTACATATGAATTTAAAGGTGTACAATTTGATAAATTTTATCATATACTTATCCTTGTGAAGCCAACACCACTAAATAAGACAATGAGCAGAGCCATCATCCCCAAATCTCCTTGTCAACATGTCACCCTCCCCCAGTCCCCATCACCAGGCAACTACAGATTGGCTATTTTCAATAAACATTAGTTACATTTTTCTGGAATTTTACATGAATGGAATTATATAGTATTTAGTCTTTTTCTTTTGTTTCTTTTTTTCCACTCAGCATAATTCTCTTTTATATTCATCTAATTTTGGGGGGGGGATCAGTATCTCAGTCCTTTTTATCATTTATATCATTCTACAGATATACCACAATTTGTTTATCTATTCGCCTTTGATGGACATTGGAGTTAATTCCATTCTCTAACTATGATAAATAATGCTATGAACATTCAAGTGCAAGTCTGTTTTATAAACTTATGCTTTCAGTTCTCTTAGGTAAATGACTACCAGTAAAATTATTGTACCGTAGGTAAATGTTTATTTTTTAAGAAGATGAAATATTTTTTTTCAATCTGGTTTTAGCATTTTACATTCTCAAGGGCGGTGTATGGTAAATCATTTACTCTGCATCCCCCTTACATTTCATATGGTCCGTCTTAAATTTTAGCCATTCTAATAGTAGTTGTAGCTCACTGTGGATTTAATTTGAATGTACCTAATGACTAATGATGCTGAGCATCTTTTCATGTGCTTATTTGCCATTCCTGTTTTCTTCCTTAGTAACATTTATTCAAATCTTTTCGCCATTTGTTATTGGGTTGTTTCATCTCATTACTGAGTTTGGAAAGTTATTTATGTAATCTAGACACAGTCTTTTATCAGCATGTATGCAACTGGCAAAGCCTTCTCCCAATCTGTGGCTTCTCTTTCCATTCTCTAACCAGTGTCCTTCAAAGAATAGATTGTATTTTCGTATTATATATAAAAAGTCTTTGCCTATGCAAATGTCTCAAAGATTTTCTCATGTTTTTTCTTAGAAGTTTTATAGCTTTAGGTTGTATATATAGACCCATGTTGCTTTTTAAATTTCTGTATATAAAGGAAAGCATGGATTGAAGCTCATTTTGGGAGCACATGAATATTTGTTGTCCAGAACAATTTTTTTTAAAGACTATACTTTTGCCTCTGAACAACCTTTGTACATTTTTTTGGGGAGGAGGGGGGGAATCGGTCGTCCATATATGTGAGTCTGTTTCTAAACTCTATTTTGTTCCATTAGTTTATCTATCTTTATACCAATACTAAATTGTCTCAATTACTATAGCTTTATAGTAAGTCTTGTCACTTTCCCTTTCAAAGTCATTTTGGCTATTCTAGGTTCTTTACATTGCATCAACATTTTAGAATCAACTCATCAATTTCTACAACATGGTCTATTTCTTGCTTATATATAAAATACAATTGATTGTTGTTTCTTGATTGCATAGAAGCACCTGTTAAACTCACTTATTAGTTCTAGTAACTATTTGGTAGATTCAGTAGTTTTTTCTCTGTAGATGATTATGTGAACTGTTTGTTCTTCCTTTCCACTCTGAATGTCTCCATTTTTTCTCTAACCTTATGATTCTGGCTCAGACCCCCAGTAATATTTTGAGCAGAAAGTGAACACTTTGCTTTGTTCCTAATCGTAGAGGTAAGACATCTAGTTTTGCAGTATTAATTGTGATGTTAGCTAGAGATTTTTCTTAACTGCTCCATATCAGATTTAAGAGATTCCCTTCTTTGCTGCGGTTTTTAAATCAGTGATGGATGTTGGAGCTTGTCAAATATGACTTTTTCAATGTATTGAGATAGTTGTATAGTTTTTCATTTTTACTTTGTTAAAATGGTGATTTTCAAATGATACACCAATCTTGCCATTTCTGGGATAAACCCCACTTGGTCATGCTATATTATCCTTTTGATGTTTGTTGGATTCTGTTTTCTAAAAATTTTTAAAGAATTTTTACACCAATATTTATTATAAATATTGGCCTGTAGTTTTAGTCTCCTATAACGTCTTTGCTTCATTTTTAACAAAGGTGGTGCTGACCCCAGAGAAGGAGTTGAGAGGTAATCCCTCATCTTCAATTTTTAGAAAGTTTGTGTAGGGTTGCTGTTCTTTTTCTTTGGTGCTTAGAATAATTCACCAATAAAGCCACCTGGGTCAGATGTGATTAACTACACATTTATAATTTAATTGGATATAATTCTACTTGGGTTATTGATTTCTTTTTTTCTGTGATTGGTATCTCTTGAATTTGTCCATTTTGCCTAAGTGAATGAATTTATTGGCATAATATTTTCAAATAGTTCATTATCATTTTAACATGTTGGATCTGCAGTAATATGATCTTTCTTATTTCCAATCTAGGAATTTTGTGTCTTCTTTCTTATTTCTGATTAGTCTCTCAAGATGTTAATCAATATTATTGTTCATCACAAATAACCGGCTTTTGGTTTTATAATTTTGCTCTTACATATACTGCATTTTCACACCACAGCCTATTAAATTTTAACAGTTACTTTTGTAAGATATAAATTATAAGAATAATATCTTATATATTTACCTAAGTGGCTACCATTTCTGGTGCTCTTCATTTCTTGATGTAAAACCATATTTCCCTCCAACCTCCCTTCCTTTCTGCTTGAATACTTCCTTTAACATTTGTTATCATCAGAGTCTGCTATTATTTCTGCTTCTATATACCAGTAAATTTCTCTGTTCTCAATTAATTTCTGAAAGATATTTCACTGTGTAAAAAATTCTAGGTTGACAGTCTTTCTTGGAATATATTAAAGATTGTCTCTGGTCTTCTCACTCATAATGTTTTTGACAAGAAATCTGCATTGTTCTTATTTTTGTTCCTCTGTAAATAATTTTAATGAACTTTTGCATTAAATTTATTAAAATATTGTTGATATAATAGAGTTTCCATACACCTTGGGCCCTGTTTCCTCTATTATTAACCAAATTTTCTTATTTAAATTGTCTTAGCCTTAACTTAGATGTCTGTTTTCTGTTTGAGGGTCCCATCCAAGATATCACATTATATTTAATTATTTCTCCTTAGGTTTCTCCTGACTTTGATAGTGCACATGTGTCTTCTTTCCCCTCTGGCTGATTTTCAGATTTCTCTTTGCCACTGGTTTAGAGCAATTTGATTATTAAATGTTTTTCAATTTTTTGTTTTCATTCTTTTTTACTTGGAGTTTTTTGACCTTTGTGGATAAGTTGCTTTGTATTTATTTTTAAATTTGGAAAATTTGTGGTCCTTATTGCCACAAATGGTTTTTTAAGCCCCTTCTCTCTCTCTCAGGGACTCAAATGAGAGTCCTCACAAATGAGAGCATGTTAGGCTGATTGGCATTCACTTATTTTATTATTTTTTTCTCTCTCATGTCCTATTGAAAAATGTTTGTTGTTATATATTTAAGTTCACTATTATTTATTTCTTTTATTAATCCCATAAAGTGTATTTTTCATCTCACACATTGTAATTTTTTATCACTACAGTTTGATTTGGGTCTTTTTAAATGTGTAGTCTATGTTTCTACTACACATGTTCAATTCTGTTTTTTATCTTTGTGAACATATGGAGTACAGTTATAATTGTTTTAATACCCTTGTCTACTAATTCTAACGTCTGTATCACATCTGTATCAGTTTCCATCAATTGTTTATTTTCTCTGTATTATGGGTCACGTTTTCTGCTTCTTTGCCAGGCTTCTAATTTTTGATTGGGTGCCAGACATTATGAATTTTATCTTGATGGGTGTTGAATGTATTTTGTGTATTTCTATAAATATTTTTGAGTTCTGTATTAGGGCACAATGTATTTACTTCAAAGCAGTATAATTCTTTCATTCCTTTCTTTTCAGTTTTGTTAGGCAAGACCACAGCAGCCTTTGGTCTAGGAATAATGATTTCTCTTCTGAGTACTTCAAACTCTTCTGAGTACTTCACCCAAGGCCAGTGGCTTATGTGTTGGGTTTTGTTGTTGTTGTTGTTGTTGTTTTCAATCTGGTCGTTAGGTACAGGCACTGTTCCCAGCCTTCTGTAACTACCAAGCACTCTTTCCTCTAATCTCAGGTGTGTTCTTTTTCTAGCCTGTATTAGCTTTCTGATGGATATATCCTGATTTTTACTCTGCTGAACACACAGCCAGAGTTTTCTCTCTGAAACTCCCTCCTCACTGTTACTCTGCCAGGTCAGCTCTTGCCACTTTGGTCTCGATCTTTCAGCTCCAGCTCAGTAATTCAGGTTGTCCACTGAGGCTACCTGGGCTCCCCAACCTGTGCCATGACCTGAAAAATCTCACCTTGTGTTTTTTTCTGCCTCATTGATCATTTCTGGATTGCTTCATCTACCTTATTTCTTAATAAGGGAGGATCCCATTGACATTATCTTTGCATAGTCACTCTCTGGCTGTTGTCATTTGTTCCCTATATCCTAATGGCTCCAAACTTAAATATCTAGCTTGCATATCTCCTCTAAAGTACCTATGTAAAATGGTCAATATATTGCTCAAAGAGGTATCTTAAGTATAACATATTACAATAACATATCCAAATCTGAATCATGATTTCCTCTTTCCTTCTTGGGAACCTGCTGCCCTAAAGTATTTCTCATCCCAATTAATAGTAACACCATCCATCCAGTTTCTCAGGCTCAAAACCATGGAGAAATCTTTAAATCAGCAGTTTCTCTTGTACTCTTTAATACTTAAACAAATCTGCCAATTTTATCTTCAAAATTTATTCAGAAACTACCCATTTTCCACCACTTTCTTTGCAATCAACGTAATCTCTGATCCAGATATTATCAACTTAAAGTCTAGATGTTATTTGCATACAATGCAAAGATGCTATTTGTAACTTCTTTAAACAGAAATGTTGCAAATATATTAATTTTAATGGGTAGCAAGTGTAGCAATGAAATCCAAGAAATAATTTTAAAGTACAGAGTAGCCATGAGAATTACACATCATTAGATCCAGAGACCTGGCAAACTTTTTTTGCAAAAGAATGTTTTCTTCAAACATTTTTAACAAATTTGTTAATTTTGAATAATTTTAGATTTATTGAAAAGTTGCAGAGTTACTCTGAATTATACCTTTAGATTACCTTTCCAGTTTCAGTCTCTCCTAAAGTTATCATTTTGTATTACCATCTTACATTTGTCAAAACTAAGAAAACAACATTGGTATATTACTCTTTAAACTCCTAACACTGTTTGGATTTCACCATTTTTTTACATTATTCTCTTATTTTTGTTTTAAGTCCAAATCTAGAATTCTAGGTTACATTTAGTTGTCATGTCTCCTGGTTTTATCTAATCTGTGGCATTTCCTCCTTCTTTCCTAGGTGTTCATGATCTTAAGAGCTTTGAGCTGCACTAGTTGAGCATTTTGTAGACTGTCCCTCAGGTGTGATTTGTCTGGTATATTCTCACGACTAGAATGAGGTTATGGGTTTTTGAAAGGAACACCACAGGTGGATGCCCTTCTCAAAATATCACATCAGGAGGTAGATAACATTCATATGACATCATTGCTAGTGTTGATTTTGATCACAGGTAGTGCTTATCAGTATTCTTCCCTGAAAAATTGCCATGTTTCTCTTTTTTTCTACTCTATTCATTGGAAGTGAATCACTATTTTTAACCCACACTCAAAAGTAGGAGAATATCTACATTCTGCAAAGAAAATTTGTCTACTTTTCTCTATATTTTATGTATTCAAACATTTATTTATATCACTGTGAATACATGTATATTTATTTTATACTTTGGGTTATGACCCAATATTATATTATTTATTTTATGGTTCAAATTGTTCAGGCTTTGGCCATTGGTTGCCGTTAGTTTGCCTCTTCTATCTATATGACATGATCTCATTCTTGGTTTTTTTTACCACTTTCTTTCTGGTATTTTCAAAAATATTGCTTTCAAAGAATAAGTAATAATAATAATAACCAAAAAATGTTTAGGTTTTTCCAACACCATGCCCTTTGTGAAAGAAGAACATTTGTCACTGGATTCAATTACTTACTACAGCAAGATGCCTGGGGATAACTATTTAATTGGGTTAAGACGCTCTGTTAAAGTGTGTCTCTTCAGTCTAGCTCAGTGCTAGCTGATGCCTCTGAATTTCCCAAGGCCAATGTACATAATGTCTTTGAATTCTTTATTCTTTTAAGGAGGCCACTGGTATCTGCCACAAAACAAGCAAATGTATCTAAACATGTCCTCTCTTACATCCATGTGCATAGATACCTACCTTTTAACTTAAAATTTGTACATTTAGTTATACCATTCTTTAGGGAAACGGTCCCTAAATTATTTCCATTTAGCCATTTACAGGTAGATGGGATTTGAGGCACATATGAGGGATAAGTTATATGTTACAATGGGTAATGGGAAACTCCAAAGTGAATCAGATAGTAAAAGCACACATGGTAAATATTTTTACATTTTTATCATTTCTTGTGTTCTCGTAGTTCATAATATATGAATATATTTAGAGACAAACCCAAGTATGTATTTATAATACGCATTTGTATATGATTATGTCCTCCTGCATTTGTAACTCAGAAAATATTGATTTCACATTTAGGATTGAACTACGTTAAAAATTAATATTGGTCACAATCATTAATATCTATTAATTTTTAAAATAAATTTAGCAGGTTTTTCATTAAACTGTATAGTTACCTATGTTAACATGACACAATAAATGTTTAGAATAGACCTTTGTCCCGTATCATTTTATTTAGCCAAATGCTTTGTTAATATTAACATTAGCCAATTCCAGATGTCAACAATTAAGTTCAATTCAACAAAACTTTTAGTCAGGCACTTTTCTCAGACTGAGAATAAGAAGACTTTCCATAAACATGTGTAGTGAATTTTGAGTGAATCTTAAGACAAAATAGTTGTGTTTAGTGACTAAACATATCATTACACAGATGCCTCATCCCTTTTCACAGCTGTTCTTGCTGTTTTGGTTCTACATAGCCCCTTGGCTTGTCTTTCTTGTGGCTCTCACTTAGTGTTGCACTATTTGGGGGAAAATCTGCAGATGAGGGGTTCTGGCTGATTTTGTAATGTGCCTGCAGATAGCTAAGCTTGCATTGTAATGAGGTCAGGTTTCATTTCTAAGCAAGGTCATGCTCCGGGGTTGGTAGAACTCCAAGGAAAATCAAAGTGCTGACAGAAACATCTGAAAGGTGGTGATTCAGTAGGTGGCACTCTTTCCTCCCTGCAAATCCTGCGGTCAAGGCTCAGGTTCAGTCTGTCTCTCAAAGTAGATTTACGTGCCCTCTTTAGGCCACTGGGGAATAGTGTGGAAAAGTTGATTGGGGGCGATGGGAGGGTATTCCTTTGTAGTTTTCTTTAATCTGTGTCCTCGAAAAACACAAGCTCTGTATTTTTGTTTTGTTTACCTAGAATTTCAACTTGATGAGCTGGCCTAACTATGCAAGCACATATGCTGCTGAAAACCTTTATTCTGCTTGGAAAACATTCCCTTTTCTGTGTATTAGTTTTCTACTTCTTGTATATTTCTCACTTATTTCCTAGAGTTGCACAGACCTCACAATTAGCCTGCATTGTAGCAGCTTCAAATTTAATGGCTACCAAAAAATACAAATACTGACTTCTCTGCTCTTTCTTTATGAGCTTGAGAAACGGCACTGTTAGGATACAAGAGATAGATTTATTAATGAATTAGATTTCCTTTCAAACTCTGCTTTCCCTCAAATATCAAAATAAAAAAAAAAAATGGAGCTGTTACTTTTCAACAACGAAAGTCAGAATGAAGCATATTTATCCCCAATTTATAAATTTATTCTGAAACTACTTTGAGAAATGATTTATGATGTCTCAATTAAATTGAAGACCAGTAGTAGAAATTGGAACTCCCTCCCTGCCCAGTCACACAAAAGATTGTGCTAGACAAGTAGAAATAATCTAATAGTAGTTTTAAAATTGTGCTTTATCTTCTGAGATTATTACATTTTTTTCCTTTTAATTTTTGTCTTTTTCTTTCTTCAGTTGCGTTAGCTCTCTGTTTGCAATGTAACTTTGCTTTTGTTAAAATGTATAAGGAATGTCAGGTGTGACTGAACTCAGGATTTATAAGAGCAAAAGAGTGTAAGTAAATTCATTTGAGGTTCCATTAGCTCAACCTGAAAAGGTTGCCTGGGTCTGATGCTTTGACATTTACTCAGTACCCACAGGCTGTTGTGCAGAATGGAAACAAGTCCATATACATTCACAGGCACACACACATGCACGCACATACACATATGCACACACAGTAGGGTTCCATTGAGCCAGATCAGTTTGATTAGCTCCAAATGAAAATGAAAGATACAAATTTCCCAAGAATGTTATAAACATGAAAACTATCATGTAAACTATCTCTTTCCTCTAGTAACGTTGTTGGAACTCCCTGGATAACTGCATTTGGACTCCCTTGAATCCTCCCACCAATTATAAGCTTTGATACACCAACCAGAACACCAACCATAAACTCCAGTTACAAAATTATATGATCTGCAAATCTCCCTAAACTCCTTTGGCTCCTGTTCCTAGAACAATACTGTGCGGCACATAGTAGTAATTGTTTCTGATGACAGGGCTAATTTTAGAGAGGGCTTGGCTCACTTCTCTGGTCTCCTTATTTGCACTTCTTTGTGACAAGTTTTGGAAGAAGCCAGGCGTAGACACTCTGAATTCCCCAGTAAAGCTCACTCACAGTGCAGAGGGTTATGTGACTCCATGGGAACCCTGCATTCACTTTCTTATTTAAACAGGTCAGGAAACCCAAAGCAAGCTTTAGCTTGCATTGTTTGTGCTTAATTCTGTACAGCTTCACTCATCTTCTTTGGATCTTGTGATATAGTAATTTCGAACAAATTTTGACGGTAAGTAAGAAATAATAACAAGTTTTGTGAGCTTGGAAAGATCTTTAAAAATCATATTTATATAGTGAGACCCATCATCATACAAGAGTGTATTGAATCACCTCCCTGTCCCCTTGAAGTATATATTCTAGCAAATCACTTCTGTTTCATGCTTTCATACATTTTCTTTCTCACCAGAATACTTTCCTTGCACTCCTCCCTTCTCCACATTGCCTCCCAGCAAACTTTTATTCATATTTCAAAATCCGTTGCAGATATCAACTCACTGGAAGAGCTTTAGTTTACTCCACACCAGGGCAGTTGAGTTCATCTCTCTTCCCTGTCAGTGGGAATTTAGACTTCATTAATTGAGTCTCCAGGGCCATAACATTGCACACAACTGAAGGGTGATGATTCAC
This sequence comes from Miniopterus natalensis, assembly GCF_054644295.1. Taxonomy (NCBI): domain Eukaryota; kingdom Metazoa; phylum Chordata; class Mammalia; order Chiroptera; family Miniopteridae; genus Miniopterus; species Miniopterus natalensis. The sequence continues at coordinate 189,633,128 of NC_142081.1, read as the reverse complement.
ACGGTCTTCTATGCACACGATGCCTTTAAAGTTGTGCAAAAAGGCACACCTTGCCTCGGACCTACCATGAGGCCTGCCACATAGAACCTACTCAGTAGACAGTGATTGAAATTAATATGTCTCATGTATAACTGAGAATTTCAGCTGCAAATATGCTGGGGATGAAAATAACTTTAGGAGTCACTTGGTTCAAGCCGTTCGATTTATAGATGTGTAAACTACACCAGAAGCTGTGAATTGACCAATTAATTTTTGCCCTGCTAGGTGGTGACAGGTTGACTTGGATTAGAACCCAGTTCTTGTGCATCCGTCTTTTCCACAGCAGCAGGTAGCCTCACAGATTTCTGCTGTGAAGAGGTACTATCCCAGTGGGGAAATATTGACTTTATAAAACCCTGACCTTGGAAAGCACCCCCACAGATTCGCATTTTCTTCAGTGTGTTGGATGACAGTGACTCTAACTAACTGAGCAATCTCTTCATCCATTTTTGGTTCTCAGGTCGAATAGTGCTCCGCACTCCTTTTCTTGTAAGATCACAGAGTTCTCTATGGGTGCTAATTAGGCCTCCTGACGCTCCCCTGTGGAAATGACCTTATTATTATGACTAAAATGGTGCTAAGGATATTTAAGATGTTTAACCTAAAAGTGAAGAAAAGGAATTAAGTAGTCCAACTAAGGGTTCCCAGGACTGAAAGAACTCCAAAGCCAAGAAACTTAACAGTGTGGCCTGGGGAAGAGGGGGAGGTACAGAGAGGTTTGTCTGTTGGGCACACCTTCAGAGAGGCCATCTTTATTAGTCAGGGCTCTTCAGAGAATAGAATCAACAAGCTATTAAGATATATACCTATGTAGACATAGGTACATGTGAGTATATATGTGTATCAACATATATACACAGAGATGATTGATAGATAGATGATGACAGATAGATGATAGATAGATGATAGATGATAGATATAGATAGATAATAGATATATAGATAGATAAATAGATAGATGATAGATAGATGATGATAGATGATGATAGATAGATAGATAGATGATAGATAGATGATAGATGATAGATAGAGAGAGATAGATGATAGATAGATGACAGATAAATGATAGATAGATATAGATAGGTAGATAGATGATAGACAGATGATAGATAGACAGATGATAGATAGATAGATGATAGATAGATATAGATAGATAGATAGATAGATAGATAGATAGATAGATAGATAGATAGATAGATGATAGATAGATGATAGATAGATAGATGATAGATAGATAGATATAGATAGATAGATAGATGATAGATAGATAGATAGATAGATAGATAGATAGATAGATAGATAGATGATAGATAGATAGATAGATAGATAGATAGATAGATAGATAGATAGATAGATAGATAATAATAGGTAGACTTTTGTTGTTGTTGTTAATCTTCCCCTGAGGATATTTTTTCATTGATTTTTAGAGACAGTAGAAGGGAAGGAGGGAGGGGGAAAGAGAAAGCGAGAGAGAAACATGGATGTGAGAGAGACACATCAGTTGATTGCCTCCCAAATGCACCCCGACTAGGGCTGGGAAATGAACCTGCAACCCAGGTACATGCCCTTGACTAGAAATCAAACCCAGGTCCCTTTGGTGAGCAGGCCAGTGCTCTAATCACTGAGCAACAACAGCCAGGGCGTTACATAGATTTTGAAAATTTGATTCTTGTGATTCTGGAGGCTGAGAAATTTCATGATCTGACATCTGCAAACTGGAGACCCAGGAAAGCCAGTGGTATAATTCAGTCTGAGACCAAAGACTTGAGAATCAGGGAAGCCAATGGTATAAATTTCAGTCTGAGGGCAGGAGATGTGGTGAGATGCCCCAGGTTAAGTAGTGAGGCATTAAAAAAAGGGGTGAATTCCTCCTTCCTCCACTTTCTGTTCTATCTAAGCCCTCAGTGGATTGGACTATGCCCATTCCCACTGTGGAGGGCAATCTATTTCACTCAGCCTACCAATTCAAATGCTAATCTTGTTCAAGGAAAACCTCATAGACACATCCAGAAATAAGATTTCACCTGGGCACCCTGTGGCCAGTCAAGTTGACACATATAATTAAGCATAACACCATCCCACTTGCCTTGCTTATACCTTTCTCTTCTTCACCCCACTTTAGCTCTTTCTTCTTTGGATATTTTCCCAGATTCCCTTTTGGAAATTTGAAAATTCCTTTTATAACCTTTGTCTAACCCTGATAATTGGCTGCAGAAAAGCATAGACTGCAATGCCTTATGTAGGGTATCTTCTTTAGACAATGATTTTGTTTTTTCTATATTTTTACAGTACAGGGTAAAACTATGTATCCTGTATCTTTTATTTAACCAAACCAACTATAATCTACTCTAAGAACCTTTCCATCCATTTTTTCTGGAAATGTATTCTCAATCATTTGGGGTTTTTTCTTTGCCTCCCAGCACTTGATGTCATGCAAAAGTTCTGTTGGAAAGAATGTTTCATGCAAATTCAGAGAGGACCCTCAACTTTGGGCCACATTGGTCTTTGCTGAAATGGCCATCAATGAGTTCCTTTGAATTGCTTGAATGTGGGGAAGTTGCCTGTGAGCCTGGGCAGCACTTGGATTCAACCTCCGGAAGTACCTCACACACCTCGCAGTCTGTAAGGTCACTTAGCCTCAATGGGTTGTTAAAAGTGACTCTAGGAAGGTCCTCATAAGTTATAAAACTTAAGAGCTTCTTGGGAAGCTCTTCTCACAAACTTCTAGAATTCATCTGCTTCTGACTTCTTTCCCAAGCCCACCTTCCATCTTCTTTCCCCTGGGCACACCCTAAACAAGCTCCTCTGAATGGCCCTTGGAAACAGAATCCTGTCCCCTCCTTCCTTTGCAAAGGGATAGAAAACAAGGTCATCAGTTAGGCTGCTTTTAGTTATTCTCTATTTCCCTCCCTCTCTCCCTCTCTCCCTCCCTCCCTCCCTCCCTCCCTCCCTCCCTCCCTCCCTCCCTCCCTCTCTTCCTTCTTTCCTGACATAGATACTCTATCTGCCCCATATACCTCAATAAGTATTATAGTATTATTAAACGTGGTTTTCATATTACCCTTATGAAATTCTGCTTCTGAATTCTTTGTTTATGTGTTTCCATTTCCCTAAACTTCCCTTTCCTACTATTTGATCAGCAAATCCCTATAATTACAAAAAAGTCCCAGTTCAGATGTCACTTCATTCAATCAGGGAAGACGGGAATGGGGGAGCTGGGTGGGGAGAGATTAATCAAAGAACTTATATGCTTATATGCATAACCTGTGAACACAGACAATAGTGTGGAGAAGGGGTGGGGGGGCAAGGGAATCAGATTCAAGATGGAGGAGATCAATGGGGGTCAAAAGGGGGACACCTGTAATACTTTCAGTAATAATGATAAATTTTAAAAAATAAATACACATATACATACATAGAGATTTAAGTGGCTTCTGGAAGGAAAATCTGAGGCAATTTGACTGTTAAAATAAATAATATTAATGAGTTATAATCCATTTAATAAAATAAGAATACATGAGCCCATACTAATAATAAATAAATAATAAATAAATAAATAAATAAATAAATAAATAAATAAATAAATATTTAGGGAGAAAGTAAAGCAGAATGCCAGCTAATGAATGTAGAATAAATGAATAGAATAATCACCATTGTATAATCACCATAATAATAATGGAGTCACAGAAATCAACAATAGATGCTAAAACTAGCCTGTGAAAATTTCATAAGGAATGCAACATTCTAATGTATCTCCCACAAGTTATTTATTAATTATAGGAAAAGTAGTAACCAAGTAGAAAAACATGACAGCCATCACCTTAACCAATAAATCAAAGTTAAATTACCCCAAATGGGACAAATCAGTTGTCATTCCTTGCCTCATAATGTGATGTACTGAGAAAGACATGTAATTGCATCTGTGGCATTTCAGCTTAAAAATGCATACCTTAAATCCAATAATTAAAAAGCATGAGACACACTAAGTTGAGGAATATTCTACAGGATAGCTGGTCTGGACTCACATGACAAGTAAATTAAATGGATGATTTGCATTGACTTCTGAGTCAGAAAGAATATTCTATAAAGAACCAATTGAAACAATGTGAATATTGGCTGTAAATAAAAGTGTTTATTGATATTTAACTTCCTGACTTAAATAACTTTACTATGATTACATAGGATAATGCTTTTGTTCCTAAGAAACGTATACTATAAAGCTTTCATGAGTAGAGGCTTGATGAAGGAAATTTTCTCTCAAGTGGTTCAGAAAAAAATATATGCTTATATAGAGAAAGGAAGAAAATGATTAAGTCAATATGACAAAATATTAATAATTTGTGAATCAAGGAGAAAGATGAGTTTTTAGTACTATTTTTTAAATGTTTCTGAAAGTATATCAAAATAAAAAGTGAGAAAATAATAAAATTTATCACCAAACCAGTAATTAATGAGCACCTACCAGACACCGGCCCTGGGAGAGATGCTGGGTATCCTGAACTATATGATGTGATTCTCTGTCTCCAATGGTTTCCACTTAACAGCAGGAGAGAGACAGAGAAACCAGCACTCAGGACACTGGGAAATCAACCTTAAGGTATGGAGAGGAATCAAAACAAAATTTCACATGTGTGAACCCAGTGGGTTTCGTCTGCTTTGCAGAGCCCAGAACAGTTGAATTGTGCCGGCTGCCTGGGGATTGTTTTAAGAAAAGTTCTGAGAGCAGGCCACACACCGTGGTACAGGGACAGAGTCAGCCACAGCACTGTGGGATGCAGGGTCACTGTCCGTGTTAGTTTGCCAGGGCTGCCATAACAAAGGACCACAAGCAGTGTGGCTTAAAGGAGAGAAATGGATTGTCTCAGTACTGGAGGCGGGACATCTGAGATTGTGGTGTGGGTAGGACTGGTTCCTCCCGAGGGCTGTGAGGGAGAATCTGTGCCATGCTTCTACCCTGGCTGTTGATGGTTTGCTGGCAACATTTGGTGTTCATTGGCTTGCAGATGCATCACCCTGATCTCTGTCTTCATAATCACATGGCCTTCTCCCTGTGTGTGTCTGTCTCTGTGTCCAAACTTCCCCTTTTGGATAGACACAGTCATATTGGTTGAGAGCCCACCCTAATGACCTCCTTGTTACTTGATCATGTGTGAATACCCTGTTTCCAAATAAGGTTACATTCATAGGTATTGGAGGTTAGAATTTTAGCATCATTTGGGGTACACCATTCAACCCATAGCACTGCCTCATGCTGACATACATAGCTCTCAAAGAATTTTTCCCAAATAATCTTTCCAATATTATGTCATATTTCTTCTTATAAAAATCCCTATTCCAGATAGAATATCACAAGTGTCCTTGTAATACTTTGCCCCTACTTCTGATCACACTCTCCTTGATCCACAGTTTGATGGCTAAACACTGAGTTACTCCCTAACATATCAAGTTGCTTGATATTCTTTGTGGAATTTACACTTGATCTTGTGTGTTCACTTATTTATAGTTCATCTCTTGCTACTAGATTATAAGCCCCTTGAAGGCAAGGATCCTGCCTATCAGGGTGACTACAGTCACCTCAGTGCCAAGTTCAGTGTCTGGCACATAGTGGATGCTCCGATCTCTGCAAGTGAAATAGCACAGGGGACATTTCAGCCTCTATTATGTAGTTTCTTTCTTATTTTGACTGGTCCTGGTTCACTGAACCAAAGTAGGCATCCTAGGCCTCAAATAAGTACACAAACTGGAACAACCTAAGTGACAATAACAAGAGATACATCAGAATAAACAAAATGTCCAGCAATAGGGTATTACTCGAAAACAAACCAAATGAGTATCTTTCCGTGACTATAAATAGCAAAGAGAAGAAAACACTCAGCTGGAAATAAATTAGAAGTGTGAAGACAATAAAACACAGGCAAACAGCAACAAAATCTGTAACATGGACAAATACTTAAAAGCACATAAAAGCATATGAATCTACATTGTAGTGCAGTCACATTGCTAACACAGGAAAAGCCAGTGGCAGAAAATATTTAATTTTGAATCAATTTGTTGTTGTTGCCCAACTTGCTTTGTACAATTTGCTTTTGTTCTAAATGCATTCAGCCTCAGTGCTTTTGTGTTGTTTGTTTTTTTTTCTTCCCTACTTACTGAGGGCATACAAAAGCCACTCATTATATCAGTAAATGATAGAGATTTACTATTATTACTGGTCTTCACAATATATGTAGATGGGAGGTAGGACAGAAACACCCGTTTAAACATAAGAAAATGGATGCTTGAAGGTCTGGTCCAAGGTTAGACAGGGCTAGAATGAGGGCTCAGAGAAGCCTTCTTTCCCAGGTTCACACTGTCTCTTTAGATCTTGTTTGTTCAGTCGCAGTCTGGAGCCAAACTCTTTGGGGACAGAACGCCTAGGGTCCCGTTTCACCTGCCTTTCTCAGACTCACACTGCCAAGCTGTAAGGTTAACTGGTGTGACTCAGCTGCCTGCTGTACTGCCAGTTGATAGAGTCACATGGCCAGTCCCTGACAGGCAAGGAATGTCACCGTTCCTGGTTCTGTCACCTGTGTGCAGGCATAGGAAGAGGGCCCCAAAGGTAAAATTGCAGTCACACTGACATAATTACTCAGCTGTTCTGTCCATGCACAGTATAGCAAAAGACAGTGGGACACCGAAAAACAGACCTGATATGACACAGAAAAACAAGCATTGGTGGAAAAGGCATCAGACGAGGGAGTGCAAAGGGAAAGAGAATGAGTTTTCAGTTTGCTTTTTTAGCAGAGTGCTCATCAAAAACCTGGACTTAAGAGTAGCCATATAAGCCCTGGCCGGGTAGCTCAGTTGGTTGGGGCATCTTCCTCATACACCAAGGTTGTGGGTTTGATCCCAGGTCAAGGCATATACAAGAATCAACCAATGAATGTGTAAATAAATGAACCAACAAGTTGATATCTTTCTTCTCTCTCTCAAATCAATAAATAAAATTTATTAAAAAAGAGTAACCACGTGAGTAGCTAGATATACTTAGAATTTATTTTAGTCATAGCATGTTTGTATAAAGAGTAGAAAGTGAACTCTGAGTTCATAGATGACAACCTGGGGAATATGCTAAGCTGCCTTTTAGGGAAAAGAGAAAAATGCACTTACCTTCAACAAAACAAGACATACACGGCCGAATGTAAGCTGCACAAGCAACGTATTTATCGCCTACTCCCTGCCATTTATTCACATACTCCTCTGCCTCCTTGGTGGCCTTTTGCATAATGCTAAGCAATGCATCACTTACTGACTTGAAACAGAAACATATACTTTTTTAATATGCAAGTCTAATGGTTCCATTTGACAAAAGAAATCCCAGTGATCTATGTTGTCTCTTAAATTGATCCAACGTATTGTGGCGTTTGGGCCCAGTTACTTCCTGCTAATAATTTCTTAACAGAAAATGGAAATACAATGGCATTCGTAAATCAAACCAAATGTGTGATTAAATGCGGCTGGAATAGCAGGCATTCGTTTGCGTTCCACCAGCCCGACTCCACAGCAGCCCAGCCAGAAGAGGAGGGTGTCATTTGCATGCCTGGGCCAGGTGCATTATACAAATCACCTTAAATTATCGACTGCTGAGCTGGAACTGGTTGCTGGAATATAATGTCCATATATCAAAGGCAAGCGTCCAGCGAGGACACACCTTGACTTCTCACTTAAGAAGGGTGCACTTTGATGCCTTACAATACTTGCTCTTCCCTGATTCCAGTCATCTGAACTTCTCTTCAGGTTTCTTGAGGCTTTACCATCATGGTAACCCAGCAGTCTCCTCTCAGTAAACATTCACATTTTCTGTATTTGTCTCAATACTATAGGCTCTGCTGTCTTGTCCACTTCCATGGAATTCTGGGTTTTAACCTGGCTTTAGTTCTTAAGTACGGCTTTAAATCCCACTAGGTCTAATCCTTCCATAGCTATGCTTGTTGTCTGAATTGGAATGACTGTTTCACATCTTTGACTTTTGACTGGGTAGCGATGCATCTGAATTCCTCAACGGCAGCTGGGTGCCACTCTGCCCTGTGGAACACCTTTCCCTGAGTTCCCAGTCTATACATTAAGTGTCTGAACTCTCGGGAAGGACATGAGAAATCCAGGTGCTAGTGTCAAGTTTGAGAACTTGACGCTGTGGCAGGTACTCTTCAATTCTTCATAGGGATCCCCATCTTGGAGTCTTGTCCAGAAAGCTTGGATTTTAAGGGGAAAAAATTCACCTATGGGGGTAGAAATCTACTTATTCATTTATTCACCACACATCATGTGGGTATGAAAAAATGTACAGATGCGTTTTAATGGACAGCGCAAAGAAATGATTTAATTATAATCCTTGGTTTATGATACGTTGTCTTTCACTTATGGCCCTCTCTATTTATTTATTTATTTATTTATTTACTTACTTATTTATTTGTTTACATATTTTAGCTAGCTATAAAGTAAACCAACACTCAAGAACCCATCACCCCATTCCTTACACCTACTAATTAGCTTTTACCCAAACCCATTCCCTGTGCCTCCACAAGGTAATGACTACAAGAAATTTTCTTTTTTCTTTTTTTTTAATATATCTTTTTTGATTTCAGAGAGAGGAAAGGAGAGGGAGAGAGGGAAACATCAATGATGAGAGAGTCACTGATCGAGCCCGCAACCCGGGCATGTGCCCTGATCGGGAATCGAACCCTGATCGCCTGGATCCTAGGTCGACGCTCAACCGCTGAGCCACGCCCAGCAGGGCAGGAATTTTCTATTCCCTTAATTTATTTAAATACTTCTTTTAAATATCAACTACCGCTTAGTTTTAGTTGTTTTTGAACTTCATAGGAAGGGTGTCATGTAGGCTTCTGGGATGTGTTTTTTCTATCAGAATTATGTTACTAAGATGTACTTATCTAGTTGCACACATAGCTGACCCTTGTTACTCATAGTAGTTCTGTTCTATGAAGACAATGTAAACACTGATTAGACAATATCGAACTATTGCTCCGAGAGGAAACGCAGGGCTAGGTTTCTTTCAGCTTCTGGTCACACTTTGTTAACTGACCAATACATGACCTGTTTTATGTGTATTTCTGTTTAAAGACACCTTGTTTAACATATACTGTTGGTTCTTTAATATTGACCTCATAGTCAACAGCACTATACCTCATGCCTGGTCGAAGCTTACCTAACACACGTATTTTTACTATAAGTCAAATCACAGCCTTTTCGCACTTAGGGACACCAGACAACACTTCAGTACTGTACTAGGGGGCCATAAAACAGTAAAATCATCAAGAAAATGCTCAAAAGTAAGGAAAGGATGGCACTACACAGATGGTGAAAAGGATACCTGTTTGGAGAATGGGAGCTGAAACAAGAAGTGCATTAGGCAACGCCAATTTCTCACCACTCTATACATGTTTCTACATGACCACAAACATGCCAGATGTATTGGTTTTGGAGCTAAAGACAAATTTTAGAGAGTGGAGATTTGCAACTACTAAGTTATAAATAATGAGGATTGGTGGCCGTTATACTTCATTCATTTTTACTGCTGTATAATATTACATTGTGTAAATAGACCACATTTTAAAAAATCACTATTCTGCTAATCAACATTGAAATCTTGACTTGGAAATTTAAAAATATACATGTCCCACATGAACTGATCACACTACTGAAGTGACTGCACAGGGGAGAAATGCTGTGTTCATGTGAATATAGTATCCTGTGCTTACATGAATGATGCTGACTCCCATATGCTATCAGTTTATTCCTTTATTATGCATACGTAGCACTCAACTTTGTATCAGAAACAGAGTTGTATTGGATGCAGAGCAACTTTTATTACAACTTTTGAAGACACATGTGTTATATGCTATAACTATGTGTATGCACTGTTATAGGCCCTGAAAACACAGAGATGAAAGGATGGTCATTGTTTTCCATGAGTTTCAAGTCTAGAGATATGAAAACAGACAACATAAAGGCATAAATACTGCCTAAGTGGTATGGACACTACAAAACCTAGTGGAGGGAATGCTGCAGTTGACCACTGCTTCAAACTATCAGAAAAAGCTTCCAGGAGGAGGTGGAGATAATGTCAAAATCTGGCACAGAATCATCCCTAAACTGGGATCCTTTCATGGTGCTTTCCAATAAAATATTTGCAAATTGCCTGGGCCTCATTATTACTTGGCTTTGAAATACAGAGAGAGCAGCTTTGGTCTTTACACACAATCATTTTCCTCAGTTGTCTGCAGTTCTCTCAGGTGACAGCAAGTAAGGGCTTTGGATACTGCGAGCTGGTTTTAGCTGCTGTGGGTTTGGATGAAATAGAATGTATCCCTCTCTGTACACCCTTAATCTTTGGTTACATGAGTATTGCATTTGTGCTATCCCTGCACTTGATGGTATCAATAGGATTGGTCACTCTTGTCCAAATACAGTTGGTTCTCTTCACAGGCACCCAGACCACGCTGATATAAGTCAATGGTTCTCAACACGTGGTTCTCAAACCAATAGCATTAGCATCGCCTAGATGCTAATTGTTAGGAATATTAATTCTTCCACTGAATCAGAAGCTCTTGGGGTGGGCTCCTGTAGTCTGTGATTAAAGAAGTCTTCCATTTGATTCCAGTGCATGCTAAAGTTTGAAAACTAATGCTAGAAGAAAGCCCTTATTGACTTAACCTTTCCCTAAGCGCACAGTTCTGTCAGAGCTGCGCACGGGCCAGGGATGTTTTCTGGCTCTATCTTAATTAAGGAGTTAGGGTAAGAATTATGAGAGCAGGTAATGAGAAGACTGTAAGTTGTAAATCAGAAGCAGTAGAGCATACACGCATTTCACAGATTATAATTGAGGGCACACTTACGCAAATGAAGAAATATGTCATGGTAGCCAAACCCAGATGTCTGTACCTGAAAGCAGCACTTAGGCCTGTTTCTTTAGGCCTACCCCAATGGACTTATAGATCCATAGTACAGGTATCTATGTCTATTCTACACAAAATGTTTTCCACACATGAGCAATATTGGCATCAGCTGGGAACTTCAAGAACTAAAAGTCTTGGAGCTCCCTCATTGAATGGGAACTGCTTTTGAATGGATGAGACTGAATGGAAGCTACTGTAAGTCATTTAGGCTTTAGGCATTAGGCAGTAAGCCCTTGTCTAGCACCCACTTACTGCCAATCCTGGTTTAAGCAAGTTACATATGTTGCTGCCTTTAAGCCTCATAACAACCCTATGGAGTAAGAACTATTACTGTCCACATTTTACACAGGGAGGTTAAGTCACTTGTTCAAGGACATGCAGTTAACAAGGGACAGTATTAGCATTTGAATTTCACCAGTTTGGCTCATGATCCTGTATTCCTAAAGCTCTCTCCCCCGATCCTCAAATGAGCAGAGAGTGACAATGCACTTGATTAGATTCAGAACTTGTGTTGGTTTTATAAACCCTCACAACCAGATTTATGGAAAATGAGGCAGGTCGTGAATCCAATTGGAACCTTTATCCTACAGTCCTCATGATTTTTTATAGGACTTCACTAGAGAAACACTTCTGGCACCTCAGGCCCTCTAAGTTACCTAACAGGTGAATCTGTGATATAGAGCTCAACCCAATATGGATTAGCTGCTTCCAGGTTCTCTTGGGACCTCACTCTCTCTAGGGAAATCTGATCGCTTTCAAATAAACCTAGAGAAAAAAACCTACCTCTGTTTTGTGAGGCCTATGGTTTTCTAGCCTTACTTTGTACAGAGGATTAAATTCTGCAATTTTAGGAAACCTATTGTTTCTGCACATCTGAGCTGTATCTTCCAATCCACCCTCATAGCCAGTAACAAAGAAATTTTAGTCTATATATTTTTTATCTAAGATATCCAATCTCTCAGTGTGTTCTAGAATCAAGCAGAGATTCTGTTTCAACCTTAAAACCATTAAGGTATATGCATCAAAGGGAATAAGTCAACCTTTTTAGAATTTTCATAACAAAATTATTCAGTCACTATAACAGTCATAAGTGAAATGTAATTAAATTGTTACCGTATAACAAGGAACCCAGGCTTCTGTGATATTGTACAAACTCTTTAGTCTACCTTGTCTGATTTGATAAGTCCTGCTCTCCTTTGAGGTAAGGTTACCTCTCCTGAAGGGTCCTTTATCGTGAAGCTGTCCCTGGCCTCTCATGACCACTGTGTACTCTTCTTCCATCCTCTTGATGAAGCTTATTGATACCTATATTTTAATATTCATCCCCAGGTTGACAGGCTTTCAGGATAGAGGCCAAGTCTCATTCTTTGATAATATCTACCACTGTTATGGCTGGACACAAAGTATCCAGGTAATAAATGTTCATACAAAGAATAACTTGAACTTGCAAGATGAACATATTTTGAAATTAAATGTGAATTAGTGCAATCTTTGCACACAGAAAAAAATATATCATCGAGACTCATGAAAGAGTAGCTTCTCTGAGTTGGTTAAAAGCCCAACACTAAATTGAAATATAATTGTGTAATTGTAGATTATGTACAGAAATGATGGTGATTTACAGCCTAGAATTTTGGAACAGTATCAGACTGATAAATTTAAGGCCTTTGGCCCAATAAACACACTCATAGCAGAGAATATATGGTCACAGTAACAACTCCATCTAGCCTTGCACTGCCGCTCAGTGTAGCTCTTTAGGGAAATTGCTGAAATGTCCGGGTAACACTTGGCCTACAAGTGGCTCTGTGGGGAAGTGCACGGGTGATATGCTTGGAAAAAGTTAGCTCCCATGGGAATTTAGAATGTTTTTTATGGCTCCCCATCCTCTGGATGTGGTTTGCCTAAACTTGCACAATCAATGTAGGAAAGGTTAGTTAAGCAAATCCCTGCCTGAATTATCACCAATTTCAAATTGGCAGGGTCCGGATTAATGAGATTTTTTTTACCCTACTGCATTCCATTTCAACTCACCCAGATAAAATGCGCTGCGGAGCATTTGGAGGCGGTCCAGAAGACAGCAACTAAAATGATTAAAGGTTTGACTAATATTCCCTCTGAGGAAAGGCTAAAGGAGCCGAGTTTATTTAGCCCAGAGAAAAGAAGGCTGAATAAGGAATTAATAATAGTTCTCACGTATATAAAGAGGTGTGTAAGTGACAAAAAGCAGATTCCTTTTCTTCTAATGAGTCCAGAACAAGAAGAAATTGACTTGGAAACACACAAGGGAGGACCGTGGGTTCTGCGTAGAAAACCTGGCTAGCGATACATCACTCACAGCATTGGAACCTTCAGGTGCTGCTTCAGTGGAGGTTTTATGAAAACCCTAAACATTTACCTCCTTCCAGGGGTTCCTGTGAAGTCTTGCCTGCATGCAGATGGGTTAGACTAAATGCCCTCTTGGTGTCCCTTCTGACATGGTGATTCCGCTTGATGGAAGGTCATTAGGTTGAATTGATTAGAACATTAAAATTGCATCTGGATCAGTGAGTTCGTACTGCAAGAGAGAACCTTTCAAATGAGTGGCCAGTCTGAATTTCACCCTGTTGGCAGTGACCCAAAGTTATACCAGTGCAGCTGGGACACACTGCTCTATCCAAAGTAATAAGCCTGTTGGCATTGCACTGACAGTGTCCTATCTTGCCTTTGGAAAAATAAATGTTTCAGGACCTCATAAGCGACCACACTGCAGCATCTTTTAGATTTACCTCAGGTACTAAGGTGGTGAAACCTCTACAGCAAAGCATTGTGGTGCCAGAGAAAACAGGTCTGTCTAGGCTTTCACCTCCAAGGACTCCAGAGGCTCCAAAACAAACACGATAGGATCAGAACAGGGATTCCTAGAACATGAGTGCCTAGAAATAAATATGAGAGGCTTGCAGTCTCTGTACACTGTTTTCTTACAGACAGGGCATCATATCCTAGGGACCCTGGAAAGCTACTCTAGTAACAGTGAAAGTCTTTTTGAGAAATTCAAGAACTCAGCCAGAGCAGAAATTAAGGTGACATTCTCCACTCCTTTGCTGTCCACAACTCCCTCCCAAATCCATATCCAGTGACTCACCCAGCATTCAGTTTCTTTATTCTGAAATGGCTCCCATACAGAGCTCTTCTTTGCATTCTCACTGTTACTCCCTGAGCATCTTCTTTTTAAGTATCAACTGGACCCTTGAAGTAACCTCCTCACTAGTCTACCTGCCTTTTCCAGCCCTCAAATCACTCTATACACAATAGCCCGAATTTCTGAAATTGCACATCTAGTCATATCACTCACCTGCTTAAGGATCCTCAGCAGACCCTCCTGAATTCCAAAATAACGTGAGGACTCCATTTCCATAAGTCATGAAAGACTTTCATAGTCTTATTGGTGCCCACTTCTTTAGTTATATTCACATCCCCTATCCAAAATTCTCCCCTTGATTTGCTGTGGCTAAATGAATTTTCATTCCTTCTCTGAATCATGGCTTTTCCAAACCTGTGTGCCTTGACTCACATTACTCCATCTGTTTAAAATGTTCCTTGATTTCCCACCCCCACTCCCTGCTTTATACTTCATATAGATACTTTATTTTCAAATGTCAGTTAAAGCATCACTTCCAACCAGAAGGCTTTCTCCATCCCTCCGGGTTATTCCAGGGCTAATATTTCTGTGTTCTCTTGGTAGAGACCAATCTCAGAGGTCATTTCTGTTTTTTTTGTCTGCTCAGAATCTATGCCCTCACTATTTGATTTCCTTTCCCCCTGTGATGTGCATTGTTGGGGGCCTTGCCATCTAGGATGCTCTGTTTTCTTCTTTGACAAGGGGTAAGTTGAGATAAAGCTAGTCCAACTGAGCTTACTCCCTTGTAAACTGAGATCTTGAGTGAAGAGACACAGGATGAAGGGTGGTTAGTGCTGATTAAGACCAGTCCTGGCAGCCCTAACAAACCACTGATTGGTCCCTGACTTTTATCATGGGGTCCCTCTGGCTCCTGTGCATTGGAAGCCTTAGTTTCTCAGATTTCCCTTCAGTCCTGTGAGTAACTCCACAGCATTCAAATAAGGGCAGGGTTTTTTTTTTTAATCAAATGAGCATTGATTTCTCTAATGCACACAACCCTTCTAAGACTTATATTTTATTTGTCTGGCTCATATTATAGGCTGTCTTCCCTTTGAGGGCAGAAAACAGACGTTGAACATCTTTTTATAATCACCATCCAATATATGCCAGCTTGTAATAGATGCTTGTAAATAAGTAAATGAATGATTCACCTCATAGAATGAACATGGGCAAGGAGTAGTAATTATACCAGTCTAGAGAAAGCATACTTATGTCTCTATCCCAGTTTACAGTATTTGTCAATGACTGGGATACAGATTTAAATGACATATGCATCACATTTGCAATTGGCATTAACTGGGCAAGATAGAAAATATATTAAATGATCGAGTCATGTCCCCAAAAGATTTAAGAAGGCTGAAAGTGTGAACTACATTTTTAACAGCTTTATTGAAAAATAATTAAAATTCCACAAAATTTACCCATTCAAAGTTTATAATTCAGAGGTTTTTAAGCATAACCATAGAGTTGTAAAACCATCACCAAAATCTAATTTTACAACATCTTCATCACTTCAAAACAAAACCCTACAGTCATTAGCAATCACTCCCATTCCCAGCTTCTAGGCCATCGCTAATTTCCTATCTGGCTCCATACGTTTCCTTTTCCTGGAAATCTCATGTAAGTAAAATACACATAGCAGTTGTGACTGGCCTCTTTTACTGAGCACAATGTTTTCAAGGTTTATCTGTGTTGTAGTGTGTATTTATACTTCCTATTGCTGAGTGAACACTCCATCTTATGAATATACTACATTTTGCATGTCCATTCATCACTTGACAGACATTTGGGTTGCTTCCATTTTTGACATAAGTAATCCCGCTGTGAACATTAATGTACAAGTTTTTGTGGATATATGTTTTCCTTTTTATTCAAAGTATACTTGGAGTGGAATTGCTGGTTCCTATGATAACTCTATGTTTAACTTTCTGGAAAGCAGGCAAACTGCTTTTCAAAGCTGCTGTGCCATTTTACATGCCCATCAACAATGTATAAGGGTCCCAGTTTCTTCAAATCCTTGCCAACACATGTAATTGTCTGTCTTTTTACTGGAACCAAGTGTGGATGTTTGAAGTGGTACACCATGATGGTTTTTATTTGCATTTTCCTATGATTAATGATGTTGAATATCTTTTCATGTGCTCATTGACCATTTGTATGTTTTTTTTGAGAAATATATATTTAAATATTTTCCCATTTTTAAATTGGGTTGTCTTTTTATTATTGAATTGTAAGACTACTTTATGTAATATTAATAAAAATCCCTTATTGGAAATAGGATTTGCAAATACCTTTTGCTCATTCTGCGAGTTGTCTTTTTATTTTTTGGATGTTATCATTTGCAGCACAAATACTTACACATTTTTTATTTATCTACTTTTTCTTTTGTCACGTGTGCTTTTGGTATCATGTTTAAGAAACCACTATCTAACCCAAGATTTCCTCTTATGTTTTCTTCTGTAAGATAAATAGTCTCAGCTCTTACCTTTAGGTCTATGATCCATTTTGAGTTAATTTTTGTATCTGGTGTGAGGTAGGTGTTCAACTTTATTCTTTAGCTCGTGAAAATTCAGTTGTTCCACGCCATTTGTTGAAAACACTACTCTCCCGTCACCTCTGCCTCCTTGAATTGTCTTGGTACCTTTGTCAAAAATCAATTGAATGAATCTACATGGGTTCACTTCTGGACTCTCAATTCTACTCCATTGACCTATGTGCCTATGGCTTTGTAACAAGTTTTGAAATTGGGGTGTGTGCCCTTTGACTTTATTCTTTTTCAACATGGTTTTGGCTCCCCTAGGTCTTTTGCACTTTCATATGCATTTTAAGATGAGCTTATAAATGTGTATAAAAATAAACAGCTACGATTTGGGTGAGTTATAGTTTATATTATGAAATGTAATCATTTTAAATAACTAAAAGCATTATTAGTGGGCAGGGGCTGTGAGGATTAAAGTCCCTGTCAATTCTGGGAAACCAGCATTCTGAAAATTAACCATGTTAAATGATAATATATTATCTACTAGCACAGGTAGCAAAAACAATAATTTAATTTCATCCTTAAGGTAGTAATTTCCTTTACCTCTTTGCTAGCTTCAGATCCATCTTCTTATAGGCTTATGGTCCATTATTATTATTACCATCAAACATTAATATTTATAGCTATTGAGGATAGAGCTTTTGGCTCATTAATCTGATTCTAGCTAACTTGAAAGAATAATAACACATTTTATTTCTGTTAAAGAAAGACAAGAAGTTTTCCACTCCTGAGAGGACAGAGACTGTGCTCTATCGCCCTTACAGAACCAGCATAGAGAATCTTGCGTTCAGCGCCAGCAGACCTCACATTTCCCAGGCTAAACATGATGTGCGAAAAGGCTAGTTTATAACGGCCCTAAATGCCATGTATTCGGTGGTTCCCCCATAGGTTATTCCAGTACCTCTAAACATTGTCTTAAGACCCCTTTCTAATCCTTCTCTGACCTTTACTGAAAGGTCCCAGAAAATGCCTCGCAGATAGCCATGAGGACCAACTTCTTGGTTATTAATTTTCATCTGTCATTTTTCTATTATCCA
Organism: Miniopterus natalensis; assembly: GCF_054644295.1. NCBI lineage: Eukaryota > Metazoa > Chordata > Mammalia > Chiroptera > Miniopteridae > Miniopterus > Miniopterus natalensis. The sequence continues at coordinate 189,615,402 of NC_142081.1, read as the reverse complement.
GTTCTAGCTTTCTGGAGAGGTATCTGAGGTTTCAAATGCACAGAAGCTGAACAAAAGTTTGCACAGCTCTGGGGACAGTCCAGTCCCTGAAATCCACAATTCTGTTCCATTTTTAAAGTTATGCTACCACTGCTGAGGTCTTCTGCTGCTCCAAGCTAAAAATCTTCATAGTAATAGTAAGGCTTTTAATCCTACTATTAATAATAGCAATTTATTAATTTTCATTTCTGTTACTTCCTGACATCTATTAACTGTTTTTCAAATCTGTTATTTTTTGCTATCTTTTCTCCTTGATTTGCACCAGTTCCTTTTATATTCAATATTAATCTTATACTGGCTTTTGATGCTTTAAGTACTTTTCCATCAAATTTATCAGTGGTTTCTTCATTAAGCAGGTATTCTTAATTGTTATGTAGTCATAATTACCAATTTTTCTCATAATGATTTGTTTTGTCATCTTCTTTAAAAAATTCTTCATCATTCCTAGGGATGAAGATTTCTTCTATTTTTTATTTTTATCTAAAAGCTTTGTAGATTTATGTTTCACATTTAAGTGCTTAGCCAATTTGTGGGATGAGGTAGGGGCTCTCTTTATATAATGTGAGAGAGATCAGAGTTTTGTATTTTTACAAATTGAGTAAGTTTTCCTTACTCAATAATTTACATCAAATTATAATATATAAATGGAACTAATTTTAAGCTCTTCTTTCCTGTCCTTTAGCTATTTGTATCTTCTTATATTTATATCAAGTTGTTTATATCTTTTTTCTTTTTTCTTTATTTATTGATTTATTTGTTTTCTATGGCTCCGTAGTATGTCTTTCTAGATGGAGTTCTCTCTTGTTGTTCTTTTTAAAAACTCCATCACATCTTCTTCCTTATAAACTTTGGAATGATTCAATTTTGTCAAAATATTAAGTTGAATTTTTAAAGATTACATCACACTAATTAACATTTAGAAACTATTTGCTTCTTTACAAATTAAATCCAATCATCCAGAAGCATATTGCAACCTTTCTATTTCTTCTAGTTTTTTTTAGGTTAATTAATAGAATTTAAGGTTTTACTTTGTAAAATTATTTTGCATTTTTTGTCAGATTATTTCCTGGATACTTTAAATATAGTTTTTATTGTTAGCTGAATGTTATATATTTTATATTATTTTCTCGATGAATATTATGGGTTAAAAGGAGGCATAACTGGCTTTTATAAATTGGTCTTGTATCAGGTAGCTTAGCTGACTACCTGATACAAGTATTTTATTTTAGGAGTATGTTGAATTTCCTATACAGATTGTCCTGCCTAAGTCTTAAATTGTAGCTGTACTCTTCTAATCTTTACATTTCTTATTTTTTTCCATAACAATAGTCAGGAAATCTCAAACTATGTTAAATAATAAACATTATAAAAGGCATTATTATCTTATTTATAAATGTGAAGGTAGGTGGCTCCAGTTTTTCCATTCAATAAGAAGTTGTAGGTTTAACAATATGGCCTTTATTAACCTAGAGACTTTTCATTCTACAATGATTTTCTGAGTCTATGTCAAAAACTGTTATTGAAATTTAGTAAAGAGCTCTGTGTACCTATTAAAATAGCTGTATGATTAGTTCTCTATGTGGCAAAAGATAAAACGGATCTATAAATGCCTTATTTTGTATTCTACTGATCGAATTTAGAAATCAACGTACCTGTGTCATAAAAATGTTGGTGTCTTTGTTTCCCCCTTTTGTTTTCTGGAAAGTCTTTTCTAAGATAGAGACAATCTACCCCTTGAGAGTATGGGAGAGCTCAGCTATGGAACTATTTGGGCCTCGGGCGTCTTAGGAAGGGAGCCGGAAATGATCATTTCAGTTTCTCGAGTTGTTTTTGTTCTATTCCAGTTTTTATTCTTCTTGTTCCAATTCTAGCTTTCATATTTTATACACATTACTCTCTTCTTTCTAGGTTTTCAAATGCATCACTATATAGCTGTTATAATAAATCACAATTATTTTTAAAGCTTTTGTACATGTGTATATATATGTATGTATATATATGTATACACACACACATCTTTTTCATTTTATATTTTGTTAATTGTATGTTCCCTTTTATCTTTTTTTTCCTAAATCACTCTTGCCAGAGATTTCTTTACTATACAGATCCTTTTATTAACACAACACATTTTTGGTAACATTCTCTCCGTATCATTGAGGTTTCTTTATTGGTTATTTATGAAGCATTCATGAAGCACTGTAACGTGCTAGGCCTTGTTGCAGGCACACTGCCGTTAGCAGTGGATACGGAAGGCTGCAGTCCCCACCTCCAGAGAGGTGACGCGCCAGGGCCATTCTCTCCACACCCAGTTCACCATGGGCTCTCCTCTCACTTCATTTCTTCTTTTGTTTGTTTTACTCAACATTTTACATTGGATCCTTATTAATTTTCCTCTTAGAAATGCATTTAAATTGTCATCAAGCTCTAACTATGGCATGATTTAATTTCCTTTACGATTTCTTCTTCATTTACATTTTATTTTTAGTATGGAGTTAATTATGCCTTGTTTATCCACTAATTATTAATAAGTATATCTTCCCCCATACAGAGGCTTTGCTTCTTTCCACATAAAACTTGATTGATTTTTTATTAATGATTATTTTTATTGATGATATTTTACTCATCCACAATATTTTGTGTGTGTATATATGAAAACCTAATATTCTCTAGGTTTTCTCTTTTTGTCTGAAAACTTTCTCCAAAAATATTCTCAAGTAGGAGTAGGGTTATGTGGGGAAAACCTTATGAGGGGTGAAAATAGTTTCATTTGTTAGGTATGTTTAAATAATTTCTTAGCCTATTAAAACTTTTAAGTTTGGTGTTCTTTTTTTAAAACTTTGAAAATATTAATATTCCCCCATTATTTTTCCTTGCATTGCCGATGAAAAGCTTGATGTTCAGTGTGTTTTTTTATCTATTAAATTTTAGTTTAGAGGGCAGCTTTTTATTCCTGACACTCACCATAAGTTGCCCACTACATGTGGAGTTCTCTTGGCTGTTTGGCTCTGTAAATCCTTCCAAATTGAGGGTTTTTCTTATCCATTAACTCTAGTAGAGTCTCAGCCTCATTTCTTAAACAGATGTTTGCTTTTCTATTTATGACCTTTCTTACCTTTAAGAAATCATGTAAATAACTTAAGTGTTAATTGTATTCCTCACCCCACCCCCCCAATACTTCCTTTTTTCACCTCTCCATTCTTTTTGTAGTCTTGTGGTAACCTCTCAAACTCTATGTTCTAGATCAGCAATTTCTTTTGGATGGACGCATTTTTCTATTTATTCTTTACATTAAATTGTGAACCTTAATTTATATTTTAAGTTTCTTCTACATGGATGACAGGAGGTTCTCCCTCCCTGGTCTGCCTTTTGCTCCTTTCATCAGTTATAAATATTTTCTATCTCCCTGAAATTGTTCGCAGTTTGAAGTTGCCTTTGTGTACTTAAACCCCTCTTTTTCCCCTGTGTGTATCACCAGCTTGCGCCTCAGGGGAAGGAAACATAGTATACTAATTCACAATCTTGTCAGGGGGTAAAAATCAAGACTGTCCCTTCATATCATGAGTAGAAAGCAGGAGGGGGCTGGGAATTGAGGTGTGAGTCCTGGAACAATACCCCCGGCCAGGCTGGGTTTCTCCTAAGAATGTCCCAACCATCACGTCTACCTGGGACCTGCCAGTACATTCACTATGTCTAAAGAAGATTGAAAGCCTGGGGAGAGTGACATAAAAATCAAGCAACAGGGAAATGAATTCCAACAGCAAATAGCATTTTGACTGAGAAACCATTATCACCTTCCGGGGATCGATATTCTTATTTTATACCTACAAAGGCAGTGATTGAAAGATAAAAGAAAATATCCCAACTCTCACCTCGGCGGTCACCCTGGAGGATTTCAGGAGGCGCACACATTGATCCTGAGCAACTGGAAGCCTTCTGTATTCACCCTCTTTCTTCTGTTCTCTTTCTTCTACATTACCTTATTTGCGCACGCACACACACACACACACACACACACACACACACACACACACACACACACACACCCCCAAGGCACAACACTTCTTTATTTCTTCCTGAATTCCACATTACTTGAAAACTGAGTAGCCACAAACAGGTTGTTACTATGGATTTTGCATTTTCTCCTACATTTTCTGCCACCTATTGCAGAAAGCACCTCAGCATGTATGCCAGAGAAATATATAGTAAATATAGATTAATATAGATTTACTATATAATAATATAATATTAAATAATAGTATAGCATCAATATAGAGTCCTATACTACAATAAATTATATAGTGCATACTAGGGTGTATAATATACTAGCATATTATTTACTATAGTAATAATAATATATGCTTATTCTGTATTCTATAAATAGGAAAATCTAGGGGCACCTGTTTTGCTTCTGATGAGTTTTCTAGGGGCCTTTGGGTAGCTCCGTCTACGTATTATAGAAAAATAAGTTGTTGGATTCCCAGTAGTTTCCTCTGTTAAAGAGTTATTGTTGAAAATTGCCATCCCATATATTCAAAGCCCAAGCCAAGCATTTTTTATGCTCTACAAGGACTGTGGGAGAGACATGGGGAGAGAACATGAGCAGAGCCAAGAGATATGGGGAGAGAACATGAGCAGAGCCAACCACTGAGCTACCAGTTATCAGGTGACTCTTACTCAGCTTTTATGCTCTGACAAAATGATACGCCCTTTCCTTCATGTGTTGCTGGGGAGGGGGAAAAAGGTGAAAAACAAAATTGAAGGTGAGGCCAAGGGGAGACTGCCTGCTGGGTGTGCAGGCCGCTATCATTTCTTCTCAGTTCACTTATCCACAGAGCAGAGAAGAGAGGATTCTGGCCCCAGAGTAGAGCTTACTATGCAGGGCTTGCTTTTTGCTTTTTCTTTGTTTTCTTTTTCATTGAATTTTTTGGGATGAGACTGGTTAACACAATTATACAGGCTTCAGGTGCACAATTCACAATGCATCATCTGTGCACTGCACTTTATGTTCACCACCCTACCTCAAGTCTCCGTCCATCGCCATTTATCCCCCCCCCCCGTACCCTCTGCTGCCACCTCCCACCCCTCTCCCCCGGCAATCACCATACTTTTGTCCCTATCCAAGAGGTGTTTTTTTTTCTCTTTTCCTCAATTCTTCCACCCTGCCCCCAGTCCCTGACCCCTCACCCCCCACCCCCAGCTGTCAGTCTGCTGTCTATGAGTATGTCTATTTTGCTTGTTAGTAGCTTGCTCCTGATTAAGTATGAAGCAGCCCAAGATTACCTGTGACACCTCCCACAGGTAGCATTGCTGCTCCAGTCCTTACCTTCCTTTGGTAGCACCAAGGGCCCCACTCATTAGGCATCCAGTGCTCTTAGCTTACCTGAGATTCCTACAAGAGCACCATCTCTGATAAGCTAATTCTCACTGAAGTGTTAGCCAAGATGTTGTTTTTTATTATTTTGATTGTTTGTTTTTTTATTGATTTTTTTGCCTTACCCACAGAGCCATTAATAAATAATGCATTGGTTCTTTAATAGTTGCTATCGGTTAGTTCAAAGGAATCAATCTCTAAATGCAGAGTTTTATTCTCTTGAACCCAAGCATAGACCCTGTAAACATTAAATTTACTGTCATCAGAATGAAGTGAAATCTAGCCAATTATTAATGCCCCATGGCCCACTTTGCACCAGAAAGCCTAGTATCTCAAGACATAAGAGAAAGCAGGCCCGGTGGTCTTTAAAAGCATTTCCTTGAGACAATCAAGGTAGAAATAAAGAAATCTCAAAGTTTGGTGTGTGGATGTTTATCTTGCTAGATACCGTCAGTGGTTTTTCTGTAGCTGCTTATTGAACTGGCTAATGTTTAATTTGAGTAACCTTGTGGAAAGACCTGTTTAAGTGGCCCTATCAAACAATAGCAGCCAGAGGAGAGATAAGAAGAAAGTATAAAAGGATTATTAAAGAAATGCTGGGGGTGGAATTTATCTCTCCAAACAAATCAGGGTGTCTGGGCTTAATAGAAAAATCCTATAATTGGTGGACAGATAGGAAACTTATTTTCCAGAACTTAGTAGCAAGTGAGTGCTTTTGCTCTGATTTGGTGGCAGAGAATTGGGAATGGGAGACTGTGACTTTCTGATCAATATTTTTATATTTCCTAAGATCTTGACACACTAAATACTTGAAAAATAAAATAAAACAAGAAATGAAAGTGTGTGTGTGGGGGGGTGGGACAGGGGTTTGAGAATGCCTGCCCTAATTTTCTATCTATAATTTCACTATGTAGGCGAGAAATCTCTTTTGGTATCTTCCCCAATCCTAACATATCTCGTAGCAATATTCAGATAAGTTTTGACCTGTTACATCAGAGTTATTTTACTAAGCAGCCAATATTTAAAACAGAGATGGAGAAACTAATTACTAAATAAAGGCTAAGTTTGTCTTTCCATGTCTCTATTACCTGGTTAGACAAAGTAAAATTTCCACCACGTGCTCCTTGCATTTCTCTATCACAGAAGAGAATTAATAATGTACATGCATTGATTTTTTATTTGTGTAGTTGTTGAAGCAAAAGGGTTGAAGTAAAGAATCCAATATTTTATTTGATCATTCAGCTTGTATTTGTTAAGAACTTAATAAGTAACCACCTCTGTGGGGATTTGGAGAAGGGCTATCAGAAATGAGGTGACTTTCCTGCATGTGCTTACAGAAGAGGTGGCTGACAAGGCATACACAATCCGAACGGCAGCATAGCACGCTATAGCTTTGGATGGTTTCATTTCCTCTCTGTGTCAATTAGCAATACAAAATTACTGGAATTTTCTATAGAAAGAAGGGGCCAGTACAAAGATTTGAACAACTAGTTGTGCATCACAATAACCTGTGAATTTCTTAAAAGTCAGATGGACTGGCTCTACTCTGGATAAAATAAATCAGAATCTCCCTGGGTCAGTATTAGGGACTGGATGTTTGTATATTCCCAAAATTCGTATATTGAAGACTTAATTCCAAATGTGCTACTTGGAAATGGGGTCTTTGGAAGTAATTAAGGTTAGATGAGGTCATGAGGGTGGGGTCCTCATGAAGGGATCCAGTGCTCTCATAAGAAGAGAAAACAGAGAGCTTGCTCTCACTCTCTGTGCTCCCACAAAGAAGAGGTTCTTTGAGTATACAATAAGGAGGAGTCATCTGCCTGGCTGGTGTGGCTCAGGTGGTTGAACAGCAGCCCATGAACCTAGAGGCCATGGTTCAATTCCCAGTCGGGCACATGCCCGGGTTGCGGGCTCGATCTCCAGTAGGGGTCATGTAGGAGGCAGCCAATCTATGATTCACTTTCATCATTGATGTTTCTATCTCTCTCTCCCCCTTCCTTCCTCTCTCTGAAATAAATGAATACACATTTTAAAAAAGAGAAGGAGTCATCTATAACTCACGTGGAGAGCTCTCAGCAGAACCTGACAATGCTGTTACCCTGATCTTGGACTTCCAACCTCCAGAACTGTGAAGAAATAAGTTTCTGTTGTTAAAGCCACCCAGTCTATAGTATTTTGTTATGGCAGTCTAATGAGACTAATACAGTGAGACTTGGAGTTTGTGATGAACTAAGTTCCTCATCTTTCTGCCTCTATTTAAACTTCTTTGGGGAAATAATAATGAGATGTTCCTTCAATGTTCTCCTTATTGTCTCACTGCCTTCTAACCATTCTGCCATAGTCACCATGGCCTCTGTAAGGAGGATAGACAAGACCCAGAAAAAAACAAAAAACAAAACAGACTTAATTATGTTGTGGGTTGAATTCTATCCCATCAAAAAATGATGGGTTGTAGTCCTATCCCCCAGAAGGTGACCTTATTTAAAGATAGGTTCTTTACAGAGCTAATGAAGTTAAAATGAGGTCATTATGGAAAGC